>NC_141028.1:45882500-45940000 GCF_052040795.2 Danio rerio
AATAATAGCTGTATAATAATAATAATAATAATAATAGTAATAATAATACTATATATATTATTATAATGTATAGTTTGGATGTTAAAGTATAAAATTGGATGTGCCAAAACTTTCTTCAGTTAAACAAAGAAAAAACTGAAGTGATTGCATTTGGGAACAGACATGAGGTTCTCGAGGTGAATGCGTACCTTGGCACTAAAGGTCAAACAACAAAAAAATAGGGTCAAGAATCTTGGTGTGACTCTGGAGTCAGATCTTAGTTTCAATAGTCATGTCAAAGCAGTTAGTAAATCGACATACTGTCATCTCAAAAACATTGCAAGAATCAGATGCTTTGTTTCAAGTGAAGACTTAGAGAAACTTGTTCATGCTTTTATGAGCAGCAGGGTGGATTACTGTAACGGCCTCCTCACAGGGCTTCCCAAAAAGGCAGTCAGACCTTTGCAGCTCATCCAGAACGGATTCTGACCAGAACCAGGAAATCAGAGCACATCACACCTGTCCTCAGGTCTTTACACTGGCTCCCAGTTACATTCAGAATAGATTTTAAAGTATTATTACTGGTTTATAAATCACTAAACGGCCTAGGACCTCAATACATTACAGATTTGCTCACTGAAAACAAACCTAACAGATCACTCAGATCTTTAGGATCATATAAACTAGAAGTTCCAAGAGTTCAGTCAAAGCAGGGTGAATCAGCTTTCAGCAACTATGCCCGCCGCTGCTGGAATCGGCTTCCAGAAATGATCAGATGTGCTCCAACATTAGGCACATTCAAATCAAGACTGAAAACACATCTGTTTAGCTGTGCCTTTACTGAATGAGCACTGTGCTGCGTCTGACAGACCGCACTATTATGTTTTTCTCTTCTTTTTCATTCTTTTATAACCGGTTTTCTGTTTTTATTATTTTTATTCATTTTTATCATTTGTTTTTATTTTCTTACACTTTTCTTTTTTATTCCTGTTTATGTAAAGCACTTTGAATTGCCAATGTGTTTGAAATGTGCTATATAAATAAACTTGCTTAATAATAATAATAATAACATTAAATTGTTACATTTATTGAAAATAAATGAACATATTTAAAAGTATTCATAATAAATATTTGAAATGTATATATTGAAAATATATATTTAAATATTTTAAATGTATATAAAGTCATCCGTATAGTGTCTTTATTTCTTGGGGAATGGGGAAGGGGGATGCTTGGGGTTTCGTCCAGGGTGCCATTTAAACTAGAACCGCCATTGATGACAGGTTTCAATCTTCATTAAATCTCTTTTGTGTTCAACAGAAGAAAGTCAAACAGGTTTGGAACAAGTTAAAAGTTAGTGAATGAGTAAATGCAGAAAATATATATATATTTTTTCAATTTATGCAGTAAGTGGTTTTTAAAATGCTAGTGACTTTTTTTTTTAACTGAACGCAAGAAAACTAATAAATATGGTTGGATTATCACTTTGTTAGTGTTGGCATTAAACATTATTGGGGATCTTTATACTAAATTTACCAAGAAATTTCCTTTGGCGTGACATTGAATGCCCATTTTACAAACTGATATGATTGGTTAATTGAACACCATTTTTACCCTGTCAAAAACCCCTCAGTGGAGTAAGCCGTTTTGCTTCATGTCTCTTTAAATGCTAATGAGCTGCTGCTGCCCTGTCCCTCTTTGAGGCAGCAAAATCAAGGCTGTTTTAGCTGGGGTTTTCCAATAGGGAAAAAAAAATTATACCAATTACTAATAAATATAATTGAAAATCTGCAAATATATTAAAACTTTTAAATCAACATCTTAAAAGATGAAACAGAATATCTGGTATAATAATAATTAATTCATGTGTGGTTCACTGTGCAAAGAAAGGAAGAGCATCATTGTTAGCCGCTTTGCTATCTGTTTACAAAAAGATGTGGGTAAAAGGGTGGAGTAGATAGTTTCACTTAAGGCAGGAATGTGTTAAGAAGTAGCTGGATACATATAAACCAGCACAAAATTCTAACAGGTCAATTATGGCACATGAATACACTTAGACAAAACACAAACAAAAAAAAGTCACAGATTAGTTTATCACAGAGAAAATGACATTTATTTTGAGCGTCCACAAAGTACTGGACACAGAGTTTTCTGTTGTCATTTATTAAAAGCAGCAGCTGATGTTTTCTAAAGTCGATTGACCACAGTCATCCGGGATGATGGCAGCTCCTGATCCAGCAGGCGGAAGAGCATGGCACATCTGTTGCGTTGAGAGATGTTGCCGAGAGTCTGATGCAGGCGAGCTTGTAGGTAATAAATGTCTCTCATGCGCTCTTTACAGTCAAGGCGAGAGAAATACACCGCTGCCTCATCAAGTGTGTGCACGGCTAATTCCACAGCTGCAGGAGAAAAAAAAGATCACTTAAACAAATGAAGTGTGAAATTAACAGAGTGACATGTGCTCCGAACAGGAGGCAGTACCAGATAGTCTGTGTTCCTGTGCAGCAGCTCCTGCTGAAGCCATCTGACAGCGAGCGGCCAGCAGTAGAGCTCTGCCTTTGTCCATCAAAGAGCCGTGAGCCAAAACTGACTCCAGCACATCCTGCACCAGACCAAGAGCCTGCTCGGAGATCCCCAACATCAACTATGAAGACAGATCACATTTGTTTTTATACTCATTAGTCCCTGTCACACATAATGTACATTCTTTTCAGGAAAATTACCGGTAAATTGCTGTAAAGAGATTAGGCATGGGTAGATAACATTTGCAAGAATGGCTTTTACTCTGCGTCTCCCGCATAGCATAGCCTCATATGCGCAAGTTTCACTGTCTTTGTTGCTCGGCAGTGTATATGTTACAGCTAATTTCTTTATACAGTATGTTAGTTTGTTTCATTCTATTGTCTGTATATTTAAACATGTAACTTAATAAACAACTTTGCATGCTTTAAGGTGTTGAGATTCTTTCTCTTTATCAATGATGATAACAACTTTAATTTAGTCTGATTAATTACAATGGAGTCAGATAAATAATTGACTTAAACACGCCATCGTTCAACTGCTTTCTTTTTCCGACTATTGGTTCAGAATAGCAGCGTAAGCTTCAAGCCTTACATGGAGCATCCACTTGGATGATGCGACGGCAGCCACAGAACAACAGCGCCAGTGCGCTCACCACACACCAGCTATAGGTGAAGTGGAGAAACAGTGATAGAGCCAATTTGGTGGATGGGGATGATTGGGAGGCCATGATAAGTGAGAGCCGATGGAAGGAATTTGGCCAGGACACCGGGGTTACACCCAACTCTTTATGAGAAGTGTCATTTGGCCTCATGTACGAAGAGTTGCATTGAAATCATACTAAAACATTGCGTACGCTCAGAGCAGTAAATGTGCGAACGCAGTAAAAAATTGAGATGTATGAAACACTGCGTACGCAGAATCCCATGCACATTCTCTTTGTACATCCGAATTACTGTGAAACTGAGCGCACGTGCACGAGCGTAATGTCTCTATTTTCGCAAAACCAAATAAAAAAGCAAAGGCAAAAGCAAGAAAAAAAGAGACTTTGAACAGAATGTGAAATGGAGGTGCTCCTTTCGGAGGTAGACCGGAGAAAAACTGTGTTATTTGAAAGTTTGTCCACCAGAATTAATAACAAAAAAAAAAAAAAAAACAGAGTGGGAGAGTTTAGCTGATGCAGTTAACCCAGTGGGGTCTGAACATTGCACTGTGAGTGAAATAAAAAATTAATGGCCTGATGTAAAGGTGTACAATTTTGTAGTGTCTACTTAGGCTAAGTGGCTAAGTCTGTTCGGTCACATACTGCGTGTGCTTGAAGTTTGGACTTGCTATTTACTCGCAATTTAAATCTTAATCATAAAATTCTTCCTCATTCGCTAAGTATTTGTCTCTCCTACTTAGGGTGACCAAACCCTTAATACATTTATACAAACAAAACTGCTTTAAAAACGGTCTGTCCCTCGAGCATCCGCCTGTTGTTTGTAGCTTTAGCCTGCTACCGCCGCTGGTCAGCTAAAGCTACCGACCTCTTTTACCATACACTTTTGACTTACTGGCTTTGCTCTTTACCCCGTAAAATGTCGCTTCCGTCTCTGTCCTTGTGTGCAGGAGAAGCATCGATGGAGGCGTTGGAGCTGGAGCTGGAAGAAGTGGAGTCCCAGATCCGGTCGCTTCTGGTGAGACGGTCGCGGCTACGGGAACAACTGCTTGTTGTACCTAATGCTAAGGCCGTCTAATCATCTAAGGTATGTGGAAATTACAACCACATCATTCCCTCTACCTCAACCCCGCGTCCTTCTCTGTCCAGGCCTAGCGCACCCGGGGCGCGGCTCAGCCAGGCGTCGTTCACGCCGACACCCGGCTACCACGGCGCCTGGGAAGTTGCTTCCCAGATCTCGGGGCAGAACGTCTCCTCCCGTGTTCGAGATCTCCACGGAGAACCGCTTCTCCCCTCTCCGCGAGTCGGGTCCCGATGTGGCCATCATCGGTGACTCGATCGTTCGTCACGTCCGTGCCGCTTCCTCAAAAGGTAATAAAGTACGTACTTTCTGCTTTCCTGGTGCCCGTGTGAGAAATATTTCTACACAGATTCCAACCATCCTGGGCGCTGCCGAGAGCCCTGGTGCCGTTGTCCTCCACGTGGGGACAAACGACACCGGGCTCCGGCAGTCGGAGATCCTGAAGAAGGACTTCAGGAGCCTGATCGAGACGGTTCGACGCACCTCGCCCGCCACGCAGATCATCGTTTCTGGGCCGCTTCCTACCTACCGCAGAGGAAATGAAAGGTTCAGTAGACTTTTAGCTCTGAATGAATGGCTAATAACATGGTGTAAAGAACAGAAATTGCTCTTTGCTAATAACTGGAATCTTTTCTGGGAGCGTCCTAGGCTCTTCCGTCCTGACGGCCTGCACCCCAGTCGAGCCGGAGCTGAACTCCTCTCGGACAACATCTCCAGATTACTTCGCACCATCTGACTAGCAGGTAAAAATTCACAAAATTCACATTATAGCCACCTAGACTCTTGTTCACCCCACTTAAACATCAGTAACGCTTATCTGGCAAATCCTATAGAGACTGTGTCTGTTCCTCGTATTAATAGATTAAGAAATAAACGTACTGTGTGCTCCAGAAAAAATCTAGTAAGAATCAAACCAGAAAAACCAGTTGAAAGTGAAAATACAAATTTCGTAAAACTTGGTCTCCTAAACATCAGGTCACTTGCACCTAAAGCACTTATCATTAATGAAATAATAACAGAAAACAATCTTAATGCACTCTGTCTCACTGAAACCTGGCTAAAACAAAATGACTATATTAGCTTAAATGAAGCAACTCCTCCAGGATTCTTATATAAACATGAGGCTCGTCAAACTGGTCGTGGTGGTGGAGTTGCATCAATCTTTAGTGATTTCCTTAATATTAAACAGAGAAACGGACTTATGTTTAGCTCCTTTGAAGTATTATCGCTTAATGTTCAGCTTCCAGATACTATGCAAAAACCTATGTTATCTCTCGCTTTAATCACCATATATAGACCCCCAGGACCCTATGTCAAATTTCTAAAAGAATTTTCTGATTTTATTTCTGACTTACTAGTCAAAACTGATAAAATGCTAATTGTAGGTGACTTTAACATCCACATAGATGACGCTAATGATACATCGCTTAAAGCATACATTAGATCTAATTCTATCTTATGGAATCGAGGTTATTGACGTAGACATTATACCACAAAGTGATGATATTACAGATCACTACCTCTTACTATATAAGCTGTGTTTACCTGAAATCAGCAAACCCGCTCCAATACTCCGCCCTAGTAGAACTATTGTTCCGTCAACTAAAGATGAATTTATAAATAACTTACCTGATCTCTCTCTATTTCGTAATGCACCCGCAAACTCAAATGATCTTGATGTAGTAACCAGCAGTATGGATGCCATGTTTACTAGCATACTAAATACTGTGGCACCCATCAAATTAAAAAAGGTTAGAGAGATTAAAACTATACCATGGTATAATAGTCATACTCGTGCGCTCAAAACAGCAACCCGCGCCCTGGAACGTAAATGGAAAAAAACTAATTTAGAGGTCTTTAGAATTGCGTACAAAGACAGTATGTCCAGCTACAGGAGGGCTCTAAAATCTGCCAGGACCGAGCACCTGCGCAAACTGATAGAAAATAATCATAACAATCCTAGATTTTTATTTAACACCATCTCTAAATTAGCTAATAATCGGTCATCCTTGGAACAAACTACTCCACCGCAAATTAGTAGTGATGACTTCATGAATTTTTTCAGTAATAAAATAGAAGGCTTTAGAGTTTAGACAGAAAATAGGAGATGCCAAACTTTCTGCACCGGCTTATACTCCAAATCCTGTAAATATTTCATTGAATCATAGTAATAACCTACACTGCTTCAAAATCATAGAACATGAAGAGTTAGTGAAAATTATAAATAGCTCTAAACCAGCTACGTGTATGCTGGACTCAATTCCAACAAAATTACTGAAAGAGCTGCTACCTGCTATAGGAGAACCTCTTCTTAACATTATCAACTCTTCTTTATCTAAAGGCCATGTTCCAAACTCTTACAAGCTAGCTGTTATTAAGCCTATTATTAAGAAACCGCAACTAGACACCAACAACTTAGCTAACTATAGGCCTATTTCAAATCTTCCATTTATGTCTAAAATACTAGATAAAGTTGTTTCCACTCAATTATTCTCTTTTCTGCAGACTAACAATATTTTTGAAGTGTTTTAGTCAGGTTTCAGGGCTCACCACAGTACAGAAACCGCCTTAGTGAAAATAACCAATGATTTACTCTTAGCTGCTGACCGAGGGTGCGTCTCGCTATTAGTTTTACTCGATCTTAGTGCGGCATTTGATACCATTGACCACAATATCCTCATAAATCGCTTAAAGTCTACAGGTGTCCAGGGACAGGCTCTACAATGGTTTAAGTCATACTTAACTGACCGCTACCAGTTTGTGAATATTAATGGACAGCCTTCACAAGTCAGCCCAGTAAAGTATGGGGTGCCTCAAGGATCAGTTTTAGGCCCTTTACTATTTACAATTTACATGCTACCTCTGGGAGACATTATTAGAAGACATGGGATCAGCTTTCACTGCTATGCAGATGATACTCAATTATATATTTCAACTAAACCTGACGAGACGTCTGAACTTTCTAAACTAACTGAGTGTATGATAGACATCAAAGACTGGATGACCAACAATTGTCTTCTCTTAAACTCCGACAAAACAGAATTATTACTTATTGGGCCTAAATCTCGCACACAGCAGATCTCGCAACTCAATTTACAATTAGAGGGATACAAAGTTAGCTTTAGCTCTACTTTAAAAGATTTGGGTGTCATATTAGACAGCAATCTAACTTTTAAAAACCATATATCCCATGTCACAAAAACTGCCTTCTTTCATCTGAGAAATATCGCTAAATTACGAAATATGCTATCCATCTCAGATGCAGAAAAGCTAGTCCATGCTTTTATGACTTCGAGACTGGATTACTGTAATGCTCTATTTGCTGGCTGCCAGGCATCCTCTATTAACAAACTTCAATTAGTACAAAATGCAGCAGCCAGAGTTCTGACCAGGTCTAGAAAATATGATCATATAACCCCAATTTTGTCCTACTTACACTGGCTGCCTGTTAAGTTTCGTATTGAATTTAAAATATTACTTCTCACCTATAAAGCTCTAAATAATCTAGCTCCTGTTTATCTAACCAACCTTCTGTCTCGCTACAAACCAACTCGCTCTTTAAGATCTCAAAATTCAGGGCTTCTGGTAGTACCTAGAATAGCAAAATCAAGTAAAGGAGGTCGAGCCTTCTCTTTCATGGCTCCTACACTCTGGAATAGCCTTCCTGATATCGTCCGAGGCTTAGACACACTCTCCCAGTTCAAAACTAGATTAAAGACCTATCTGTTTAGTAAAGCATACACTCAATGCATCACATAGCGGGTTCCACACAGGCTTCTGCATCTTGCTTATATACACGATGAACAGCAGCTACGCTAATTATTCTCTTTATTCTCTATTTTCACCTGGGGATACTCATCCCGAGGTCCTCAGTTTATGCGGAGTTACTGATTGGATTCAAGACCAGCGTTGGATCCTAAACCTCGGCGAATGAAGCTCTGCACAAGACTTTTGGCCAGCGGAGAAATTAAAATGGTCGTGCCCAACTGAGTCTGGTTCCCTCAAGGTTTTTTTTCTTCACTCCCATCAGGTGAAGTTTTTTTTCCCTCTCCGCTGTCGCCACTGCCTCGCATGGTTCAGGATTGGTAGAGCTACGCATCGATGAATTGGCTCTTCAGTGTTTGAACTCTCATTAATGATTAAATTACACTGAACTGAGCTAAACTGAACTGAACTGAACTTAAACACTAAAACCTGAACCACACTGTTCCAGTTACTATGACCATTTATGTGAAGCTGCTTTGACACAATCTACATTGTAAAAGCGCTATACAAATAAAGCTGAATTGAATTTAATTGAATAAGTGCAAATAGCACACCTTGTTGGAATGAGCTAGTTGAGTAATTCCCACCCATCACCGTTTGATTGACAGAGACAACAGAACTAAAAAAAGCGGTAAACGGCAGCGTGAGTGGAATAGCTTGTAAAGCGCACGGCAACATGTTTTGATTCTAGCAACCATGAACCAGCGTCTGATTAATTCATTCTTTTTTCCCCTCACTACATGTCAGATTTTGCCTACTCTTCATCACGAGGAAGACAAGTAGGCATCATTAATAAGTGTGTGTAATATGTTAAGCGCATTTGAGCATCATATTTTATTTATTCAATGGAAATGTTTCTGATTCACGTATGCAAATTCCTGTTCAGATGGCGCAGAACCTGCGATCGCTGCAAATTGCACTTTAATGTTTGGCTGGTCAACTGCATGGTGTGGAAACCTTTTATACTCAAAGTTTTTGTGCGTACGGAGCATTGATACGAGGCCCCTAGTGTTGGTGTATGTTGGCGTACCTGTGTAAATGCCAGGTGTAAGAGCGTCTCTGAGGTCAAGCTCTGGAGGTTGTGTTGTCGTGAAAGAGCTAGAGCCTGTAACAGTAAAGGCAGAGCTGTCGCAAAGCCAGACGAGTCCCAGTGGAGTTCAGCAGAGGCCAGCATCACCCTGAACACAAACACACTCAAGAGTTCAGTACAGACCAGTGAACAGTGCAGGATCAAGATTTCAAATATATTTCAGTAGTTTCCAAACAGTTTACAAAGATTGACAATATGGACTTGAAAGCATGACATTTGGAATAGTTGATGGATGTCACTGGCCCAATCAGGGCATTGCTGGGTAATCATCCATATGTGTCATCTGCACATATTAGTTAGGGGTTAGTTTACTTAAAAATGAAAACAAAAAGGTTATTAATTACACTTATGTCATTCTTTTTTAAATTTATCTTTATTTCTATAGTGCTTTTACAATGTTTCCATCAAAAGAAAAGAGAATGATGGATTGTCACATAAAAGACGTGTAAATAAAGCAGCGTTTCCATCCAACGAGTCAAAGCAAACAAAATCGCCACTTCCTGATTAACTGGTGCCAGATATCAACAAAAAAAACTGAATTTGCTGCAGTAGGAGAAGCTGAGTGAATCTTTTCTTCATCTAATTAATTACTTGCGCCTCAGAAGGCAATCCTGACATGCAGTGAATGTCTGGTGGTGTTTAAAGGTGTCAGACGTGGAGCACAGACGCTCTTGATTCTGGAGGTCATTAATAATATAATAACACCAATACTGAAAAAGTAAGGCATTTTAGATTGACCAAAACAACATTTCAGATGATTTACAGTGTGCTCAGTCTGCTGGTTTATCCATTCGCACACATTTTCATCATCACATGATCTCTTATAACAAAATCACATGACCTTTTTTAATGCACATACTGGAATTTGTGCGGTAAAAGTGTTTCCATGGTAGTTTAAGCGGATCTATCGAATAAAAAGTTTATCCCACTCCGTTATTCGCATATGTTTTTTATGCGCATTTTAAAAATGTATGCGCATCACGACGTTTCTATCAACCATTATTTTATGCGCATGTGCAAAATGCGCATAAAAATAGGTGGATGGAAACATAGCTAAAGCAGCTTAACATAGAAGTTCCAGTAAATTGAAACTGTCAGTTTAGTTTTCAGGATTTAGTTTAATTTAGTTCAGTTCAGTGTGGTTTAAATTTCACTGCTGAAAGTACAAACACTGAAGAGCATTTCCATCGATGCGCAGCTCCACAAGTCCTAAACCAAGCAAACCAGTGGCAAAAGTGGCGAGAAACAACATTCACCAATTAACAAAAGTGAAAGGGCAAAAAAAACTTGAGAGAAACCAGGCTCAGTTGAGCATGAGCACTCCAAACCTCTGAGACCTTCATTTATCTCCAGACAAAAATTTAAATATTAAATTAAATAAATGAATTAGTAACAATAAATACATATTATTTCAGTGTCAGTATATTGTGCTTATTTTTGAGCACTGTGCAGTGACATACACCCTGGATGCCCGAGTGCAACTTCTTGTTTAAAACAAAGTACTGACGCAACTGAGGAGGTAATATATCAAATGCATGTCCATGCATGAACACGTGCCTTATATTGACACTGAGAAAAAATGGTTGAATGAAGTTGTTTTTACATTTTTTTTATGTGCGCACAAATATTATCTCGTTGCTAGATTTTATTTCAATTAAACCACAAAAGGCATTTGGTCTGTTTTGAACTATTGTTTTTGGACTTCTTGAACTTTGCTGTCTATGGAGGATGAGGAAGATCTCAGATTTCATTTGAAATATCTTAATTTGTGTTCTGAAGACAAATGAAGGATTCAGGGGTTTAAAACAACATGGAAGAGGATGGGGGGTGAGTAATTCATTTTCATTTTTGGGTGAACTATGTCTTTAAGTCTAGCCAGTTTGAACAATACAGCAATTTTACATAATTAAAGTGTCAATAAGACATGAAATAACTTAATTAAGAATACATGCAGAGTCCCTGTTTTCACACTTTAGAATAGGCGAATCTTTAAAAATTGTGTCTCAGATTCTGTCTTTGACGTTAATTCAACAACAAATAATATCTATAAAATAAGGAGTGCACTGCTATTTTACAGATGATTATTAAGTTCCTTTTTCTAAACATGTTCAAATAAAATAAGATCCCTAAAAAAATTACAAGCTACAGCACAGATATTACAAATAATCAGACAAATGAACAGTAATTAAATAACAAATGCAGCTTAAAAACACTATTTATAAAGGTAGTCAGGGGCTGCGTCCGAAACCGCATACTTCCATACCATACAGTATGCTAAAAACAGTATGCAAGCTGAGTAGTATGTCCGAGAAAATCAGTATGCATAAAGTACCCAGATGACTTACTACTTCCGGCGAGATTCTGGAGTGCGCATCCCATGCAAGCTGCGCTATCCCATGATGCCCCGCGAGCGAATTCATGAATGGAAGTAAAGCGACGCAATTGACACAGGTAGGTCACGTGACCATGACAAAATGACAGATGCAGTACGTCTGAATTCCATTCATACTTTTCACAATCATACTGTATAGAAGTACTTTTCTAATGGCTGAGTAGTACGTTTAAATTCAGATGCAGTACCTACTGAATAGTAGGCGGTTTCGGATGCAGCCAGGGTTTTTTTTCCAGTAATACAGACACTGGAGTTAAGAATAATGAAATATAATTGGCATATAAAAATGTTTAGACAATGAAGCTTATTTGTCAGAAATGAACACATCAAATAACGCAAATAATATGCATTTTATTTCTTTTATATATTTATTGTTTTTAGGAGAGTGACCAGTGAAAAAGTTGACAAGGCAAATAAAAACTTGAACTACTGGCATAACCTAGACAGACTTTGAGCTTTCTTATTTCAAAACTTCGGGACTATTTTGTGTGCACCAGGTTCAACTTGTATTATTTCTTTAGGGTTACTTTTCATCAGTGTATAATCACAGACTTGTCATAAACTCTCACCTGATGCTCATCTGTGTGTTCTTGCTCTTCTCGCACTGCTGCTGAAGCTGCTGGAGAATCTTAGAAGCTTCAGACGTTTGATTCAAAGCTTTCAATAACTGGGCTTTTCTGCACAGACAAGCACATTAACAGTTACTTCTGCAGGTTATTTCACTAAAAAAAATTAAAAATTGGTAGGTGCAGTTGCCTACCTGTACATTCCCTCAGTGCTGTTTAAGGCAGTGATAGCTGTGACATGGGGTTCAGCCAAGTGGTATTTCCCATCATTCATTGCCTTCTCAAACTGAATTTTCAGATCACACAGCATCCAGAGCTGTTTAAAAAAAAAAATCATAGTTTAATTGGATCTGCTGCTGATTTGTGCTTAATATGAGCTATATTGTGTGTAACGGGTTTACTTTGGCATGTTGAGTGTGAGGTGGAAACTGCTGCTTCAAATGTTTCATGATATCAGTCACGACTGGATAAAGGCCCTGAAAAAAAAAGACATTTGGTCAAAAAAAAAAATTGTATTTAACACATTTTGGAAGATAACTAGTTGATTCTTGTTGTTGATTCTACATCTGAGGCTGCATTTACACTAAAGTGTCTTCATTTATATTTTGCCGGCATCCATACATGCAGTCTATCGCAGGGATGACCAAACTCAGTTCTGGAGGGCCGGTGTCCTGCAGAGTTTAGTCCAACTTGCAACAACACACCTGCGAGGAGGTTTCTAGTATGTCTTGTAAGAGCTTAATTAGCTTGTTCAGGTGCGTTTGATTAGGGTTGGAGCTAAACTCTCCAGGACACAGGCCTCTAGGACCATGTTTGGACACCCCTGGTCGATCAGTTGTGTAATGGTCAAATGAGAGGGGCCTGACAAATCAGGGATTGATATGCAATAGTAAAGAAGACCAGTCAGAATAGCTGCACTTCCATTGTCAAAAGTTTACACTTCAGTCTGTCTATTCTGAAACGGGAAAACTAGCATTTCCAAACCAAAATGAGGCCTTATGCGTTTTCAAAATGCTCTGTTTTCACAGGTCAAAGTTCGTAAAGTAGTGTGGATGGCAAGGCACAAGTCCAAGGTACATGCAGAAATCCTAAAAATAATTTAAGACTTTTTAAAAGCTTCTCAGAATATTTAAGAACCTCATCGCCACTTCAAGTTCTAATCAATATCAAACATTTAGCTTAAAGGAGCAGTAGGTGATCTGCCAAAATGCTAACTGCTTAATAATATTATTTTTGGACGGCAGGGAGGGACTGTGATTCAAAGCCACGCCTCCTGAAATCGCGAACGCATGCACCGCCTCACAACAGCAGACAACCCACTAGTTCATGTTATTCCCCAGTTAGAAATGTAACAGTTAGTTAGTGTTTGGCCAGCGGCATGCAGGAATTGCATTTATTACTAAGATACATTTACATGCTATTGCAGAGCGAATATTCAGCATAGCATGGTAAACAGTATCAGGAGGCTGTCTTTGTTAAAAAATGAGCCAATGTGAATATTAAAGAAACTTCAGCTCAATAAAGCAGGTTAGGTGGAATAGCGCTATTTACAAGTCTGCATTATCGATGCTGTCAAAGGTATAAAATTTATAAATTTATAAAACTAAAAATAGTCACATCAATCTTTCACTAGGAGATTTCAGTGGCTAAACAACACATTTGTGCATATAAGCTATTCATAACTCAACACAATCTAACATAAGCTTAGCCTGACTAAAATAGTTTTAAAATAGAACATTACTCGTCATGGTGTCATCCTTCCTCCAGCGTGCAAAACTAACTACAATATTGATTCAGGATTTTCAAAAGTTTCAATTCAACATTTGATTTCACCGCATCTGTACACCGGAGACAATTTACACCGATTGTCTCATGTGCATGTGAACATGCGACCCTCATGCAGGCACGTGAATGGTGGATCTGCGCGAACAGAGACCGCTACTTATCGGAATTATGAGAGATGTCAGCCCGATAATGTTTAATTGGATGAACATTTTTTAGTTTTATGCCTAATCCAGAATATAAAAATACATATAAACACATTTAGATCATTTACTTTAATCATTACTATTGGACTGTGAAGAGACTTTCATACAGCACAACAAAAAACGTTTCTGAAGACAATCATCTACTGCACCTTTAATAAACAGTTGTTAATGAACAGTTGTAGTTAAATAAATCAGTGGAGCACAACCATGCAACAGAAAGCCACGTTTTAAACTCATCTTTCTCCGACCAGGTGTACGCAAACTTACAATTTCCCATTTTGTTGTCTGTTTCGCTCTATGGTTTCTCTACATGTGAAAAGCGTCACATCACCTACCTGCGTTTGTCACAAATTCCGTGATATCACCCGGACGGAGAAGCTTGGCCAGACGTGCCCTGGCTCGAACCAATCGCAAAGATTGAGCACGCCGTTGTTAATATTAGAAGGAAAAAAATAAATCTTTTTTGGAGATAAACACTTTGGATAACGCTTGAACAAAATTTAAGACCTCATAAATACACGATAAAGGCTTTTTAATACCTTTTAGGGGCCTTAATTTTCTCATAATTGGTTTATTAACTTTTTAAGACCCTGCAGACACCCTAAAGTCACTAAACTTAAGCGTAATAAAAACACACTGGTGTAAATGGCACCTAAACAGGCCTATGACTGGAGTCGTGTTAGAAAAGGAATTGCTCACTGTTAACCTGGTCGTTGATACATATAGTGCAGTTTTTGTTTTGTTTTATCAGCAAAAACTGAATGAAAGATGTTCAAAATCTGGTATTAACCAGTATTAAAATGCCCTTTTCACATACGAGTTTACACAGTAAGGCCTATTGAATGTACTATGCTTGGCAGTTAAAGAGCTTTCATTGAGCAGTTCGCTATTTATGCTGCTTGTATTGTTATGCTGCTGAACTCAGATTTTACTCTGCACAGCTCTCAATTTCCAGTTCTTTTCATGTTTGCCCTGTATTCATTGCAGCAAGTAAATTCTGTCTGATTTCTGACTGATTTCACTTTAATTTGAACCTCTTATCATAGCTGATTTAGCAGATTTTGCTTTGCATGTCTCTCCTATGCTGACTGCAGTTGTTATGCCCTGCATTCAGTGCAGTCTCTCACCAAAAATGCAATTCATTATACCAAGGTTTGAGACAGCCTGATTGAAGCTGCTCTTATGGCTTGCTCTGCAAAGCTGTGTGAATGCTCAAAAGGCAGTAGGTGCATCCAAATCGCATACTTATGCACAATTCTACGCCATTTTGTAGTATAAATAGTGTAAGCAGTGTGTTTACACTGAAAACTCTAAAAATAATAAGTGCACTTTAATTACCCGGATGATGCACTAATTCAGCCGGTAAAATTAAGTGTGAAATGTTGTACACTTCACGCACTCAACGACTGCAGGTTTACACACATACTGGAAGGGGCGGAGCTATCTGGCGCACATATTGGATTACTTTATTTATTTTGGATGGTGAAAGCAAAATTCTCCTATGAGAGTGATTATAGCACCTCCTGATGGTGAATGCGGGTACACTCATGGCAGGTATTATTTGATAGTTTTGTCATTTATTTCACTGATTTGGCAACCGTCAAACATCATCAGGGAAACGGTTTGAATTTCTGCTGAGTAAAAAAACATAAGTGCTCCATTTGGGACGACACTACATACATGTACTATGCTGTTGAGTGTGTAAGTGCATAGTGCATGAGTGCATAGTGTGCCATTTAGGAAGCAGCTAATATCTATGATTACTGTTCTATTGTTGTCTACTAAAGCAACTTGGTCAAATAAGTTTAGACCTATTGGTGTGGTCAAAACTGGAAAAACTGAACGTTTAAGACCTTGTTTACACCAATATTAGGTCGCCCATGTGATCAGAAACACATCTTAACATCAGGTGGTAACAAAACCTTAATTTGACAGAATTAGGACATGCTAAGGGTGTGAATCCATCAGATGTGAGTGGTTTTTCAACTGTCAAAGCAATGTCAATGCATACTCAGTGCCTCATAATGCAACCTCATCTTTAAAAAATGTGGCACTTCTATCGACAACAAGAAAAAGAAAAAAAAACCTAAGCTGGAATTTCAAGAGGGATCTAGATGCAGACTTGATGCATTTGCAAGGTGAGCTGCATGCAATGCATTTTAATGGCAACCCTTTAACTCTACACCTCACAGTGCGTCACTAGCTCCATTGAGTGCATCGTGTCTGACATTGCAAGCCTGAGATATGCAGTCTCAGCTTGCAAATCCGAGTCTGCATCCAAATACTATTGGGAATTTCAGCAGCGCAAAAACACTTCGGTGGACACACAGCTTATGTATGATTTAACAAAGGAGATATGAAATTTAAGCAGTTCATGCATTGCACTGGTTGTGTACCTGCTCAGCGTGAAGTTCTGCTAGATGGCAGAGAGCAACAGCAAAGGCCTCAGTGTTGTTCTGCTGCACACTGAAGTTAACCGGCTCCAGACTGTTCATATTCAACAAGAGCTGAGCCTGCTGCTGTGCCATAGTGCTACAAACAAACAAATAAATAAATCAAAATCAGCAAAATCCTCATGAAAAATTGTTTTAGCTGTGTTGCTAATTTCAGTGTGAAGGGAAGGAGCGAACCCGTGTATTCAATTAAAAGTCATTATATATGACAGAAAATGTAAAACAGTAAGAAATATCATTTCACAATGCTTATATTTAATTTAATAATTTTTGTAAACATCTAATTAATTGAAGGTTTACAGAGTGTGTGTAATCTGACCTTTTGCCATACATCCTCCATATGGATGTGGTTTGCGCCAAGCTGATTTCTATCAGCTCGGAGAGGCTTTGCTTCCAGTGCATGATGTCGGTTCCTCGCAGGGCGTCCAGCAGCTTGTTTGCTGGCATTCCCTGTTTTGCTCCCTGCTGGACCAATGATTGAATGCCCAGAGACGCCAAATACTGCAAAACACAATAGGGAGCTTCAATTTTTTTCCATAATATAAATCAATTGCAAAATATTTTAAAGCAGGACACTAATCCAATCTACACAATACCATTTAAAATTGTCACCTTGTTTCATGTTCACTAGGGATGTAACGATATCAGAATTTCAAGGTGCGATAATACCTCGGTATGAATGGCACGGTACGGTATTTATTGAATAATTTACAGGAAAAACAAAACGAATGAAAAGACTCGAAAGTGCCAAAAGTGTTTATTTACCTTAGCACTGAACATATCAATGACATATAAATTAGCCATCTATCTGTAAGTTTCGAAACAGAAACTTAAATTTTTTAAATTTTAATAACAAAAACTATTAAACCATATAAAAAAATAGTTTCACTTTACTATTGTTGAAAACTCATCACATTCAACATTTAATCACTCACTCACTAAGATAGAGATGGTTTTTTTTAAGCAAAATTATCATATAACTATAATCTGGTAAAAGCTGGGATCTCTGGGCATGTCCCCTGCAACAGAAAAAAAACCCTCTCATTTGGGACTGAGGTTTCTGGGACAGAGAGATATGATTTATCCAAGGTTGACAGCAGTGGGTAACGTTGTGCATTGTCTTTCCACCACTTGAGAGGACAAGCCATGAGTGAGATTGAGGTCTCTTTGCGGTACAAGTCAATGATCTGCATTAATCTAACTAGTGTGCTGTGTTCTGCAGTCCCCATGACTGTTTTTAGTCGTATTCCCCGACTTATATTTCACCACAGTCTGGCAGTGCCTGCATATTGTTTTTTTCTTCGTCTGTCACCTTTTCTCCTTTTTTGTATCTTTTTAGAAAGAAACCGAAATGCTTCCACACATCCGATTTAAAACCCACTTTAGGTTTGATCATTTCCACCTCTTTTTCTTCCCCTCTACTAGCAACACACTCCATTTCCGCATTACTGGATCTGTAGTGACAACAGACCGCAAAGGATGATGGCCACGCCTAGGCTGATGGTAATTGTAGTTCCCGATACCTCCCATTCGCTTTATTCGCCTAAGCAAACATTTCTCAGAAATATAGATTTATTGAGTCATGCGCCTACGGTAATATTGAAAAAATTACTATTGCGGTATGACGGTATTCACAATATTGTTACACCCCTAATGTTCACAGATTAAAAGAAAATAAAACAATGCAAAACAAGTGTTTAATGTTTGCATTTTAATATTTACTTACAGGGAGACAAAAGTGTGCTGCAATTTTCACTGAATCTTCAGTTAACACCACACTATCAGATCCTCTCATCTGTTCCAGAGTGTAGAGCCAACTCTAAAATACAGCGAGAAAAAAAAAGTGTATTTCATTATAAGCCAGTAGTGAATAGTTAATTGTTCTTGATTTACCTTTTACATATTCATAATACTACTAATAATTTAATAACTACAGCAAAATGCCAAAATTATAACGTTTTTATATTGTTCATTATAATTGGTGCACAATAGACATAATAAACAATACATTTAAAAATTGACAATTTTCACAAATACATTTCTGTGAGACATTTTATTTTAAATATCTGCAGCCTAAAATGAGTAACATAATGCCATTATTTATTAATATTATTATTATTATTATTATTGTTGTTGTTGTTGTTGTTGTTGTTGTTGTTGTATTTTGCTGGGAAAATACACCTAAATCTTGTCAAATTGACCTTTTTTGATCTCAAGAACAATTTGGACTTGCAAAATCCTAGAACTAGTTTCTTAACATTATACAATATTAATTAATAAAATTAATCACAGCAAAAGCTTATATATTTTTTCTTATAGATATTTGTCAGATTACAGCACATTAACTTGTATTAAAATTTACTCGGGACAACTCTATAAATATTGAATTTTAACTACAATTAATAAATATAATTTTATATAAAAGTGTTGTTTTTTTATTTTGGCCATGAAAATAATCGCATGATTATTTAAATAATGCAGTTTACTGGTGCATCCCTAATTCATATATTTATGATAGAGAACAGATAAGGTCTTCCTACCAGACAATGTTGAAGACAAACATGGTCGTTTGCTTCCTGTGCAATGCGGATCGCTTCCTGCAGAGCCAAATCAGCCTGATGACTGCAGCACAAACACAATCACAGAAAGTCGTTGCAGTCATAACACAACAAGAAACAGAAGCTGAAAATCTGGATGCTCCCTTTGTTTTGAACATAAATAAAATAAAATGCTCTTATCATATTGCTGTACTCTAAACACAAATAATACGCACTAGTGTCCGAAACGACAGTGCAAGGTTGCCAGATTGAGGACAGCGTATCGCAAACTGCGTCCGTAGCCTTCATCTCCATTGCTCTTCCCCTCTGCACCAGAGAGAATGAGGCGGTCAAAATAGTGCAGGAGGCTGTGAGTGGAGATGTAGATATCCTGCACTCGCAAGCTGTTCAGATAGCTGAGGTAATGCTGTGGAGAGACAGAGAGATGCTCAGTTATATTAAAGAAACATTAAAATTTTTTAAAATGGGCTAATTTTACAACTCCCCTACAGTTAAACAGTTCAGCTTTACCCTTTTTTAATGCATTCAGCTAATCTTCTGGTCTGACAGGGGCAATTTTAGCTTAGCTTAGCATAAATTGGATTAGATACACAACATCAAGCTGAAATTAAAAAAGGGTTTCGATAATGTTGCTATGTAGTTACATAGTGTACTGAGACTGACAAAATTTTTTTTTTAATATTTTTGAGCAAGATGCTAATACCAAATACAAATTTAAAGATTTATGCTAAGCTAAGCTAAAAGTACTCCCAGGTAGGTATGGGGAACACAGAATAGATTCCAAAATGGTAAAACTCAACAGTTTAACTCTAAGACATTGAGGATATGTTTAAATAAAGGAAGAACTTCATCTTACAGCTTCAGCAAAGTCAGGATTAAACTTGAGGATGTTGTTGAGTTCGTCCTGTAGCTTAGCTGGAGACATGGCCTTGTTTTCATCATTCTTCAGAAGGTATGCCTAAAAAAAAACAAGGTGGAAATCAAACGGGGAAAGCGTGAACATGGACAACTGTGTTTTTGAAAGCCAAACTTTCTTTCGTTATAACAAACCTGTCTTGCAAGGAAGTATTCTGCTTGTTTCTGAGATAAAGGGCCTTGACTCTCTTCAGATCTGCTAGAAACAGAAAAAGAACACTCAAGTCTCATTACACTTTAATAACTGACTGTGAGGGGCTTAAATTAATCTCTTATTGGTTTCTATGCAACTTGCCCACAGTAGAAACTAGTCAAAACGCATGAGGAAAAAAATATTTGATAACACTTTGGTGTAAGTAGCAATTATCACTATTAACTAGTGTTGATTTACCTGTCTATTATTAAGATATTGGCTTTTTATCTGTACTTATAAAGCATAATCTGCATGATCTTAATCTACATCCCTAATTCTACTCAATACATAAACCCAACTAATTAATAACCATGAATAAGCAGCAAATTGGAAGTTTACTGAGCTAAAATAGCATAGCTTAAAAGCTAAAATAGCCTAGCTTAAAAAAGTATGATTTGAAAATTCATCTAAACTGTTGTTTGTGACTGAAAAAATTAGCTGAAAAGGAATGACAGTTTTACCAACCTTTTTGAGGATTAAGTTAATTTTGCGCACCTCAAAAGAAAAACCTTGCTCTGACATACTGTAAAATGCCAATGTCTTGTCTCAAGAAGAATACCAGTAAGTTTTTTTTGACTAAGCCATGGTTATTAAACAAAAAGTAACTTAAATTTCTTAACTGAACTAGGTCCTAATCATGAGTTAATCTAGCCTCTGTCTATGAAACCAAACCTATGAGTCCCAATAAATCACATTAGTTATTAGGTATTTAATATTGTTATTAACAATATTGTTATATTAACAATGTGTTATTTTTTAAATATGACAAGCTACTGTACATCAAAGATTTTCTTTTTTTCTTCCATTTGCTGATTTTTAAAATTTAATTTAAACCAAGGATACAACCAAAACATGGCTATCTCAAAACATTGTATGCTCTAATTGAGAAATGGTTACAAAATTAAGCAGAAACAAATAGTTAAAACAGTGCTATAAAATATGTGGGTCAAACTGACTCCAAATTAACTCAAATTAAGGGGTTTAAGAGATATTTTACCCAAAAATAAACATTTGCTGTTATATTAAGCAACTTCAGGCCTTGCAAGATGTAGGTGACTTGTTTTTTCTTCTTTAATTGAACATAAAATATTAAAATGTTCTAGATGATTCATAGAGTCAAAATAATAATAATAATAAAGGAGACAAAACAAATTGACATTTCACTGATTCACTAAATCTAAGTTTCATAGATATTGACCACATAAGTACCTCAATTTCAACTACTTTTAATGTCTTGATGAGTAAATTAACAACAAAATATTTATTATTGGGCAAACTTCCCCTTTAATATAGCCTGGACTCCATTGATAAATGAGTTGGCATCTCTGACCTCAGTTCAGACTGGTGTAGAGACGGCGTGTCCAGCTCATCTTTGTCTATGTGGTCAGCACTAGGGTCTTCGTTACTCGTCAGCTCCATGTCTTCGGCAGGTAAAGCAGACAATTCAGGCTGATTTCCACGATGGCAGAACTGCTGCAGAGACTTATACAGCTTATACACCTGACTGAAGGACAGTTTATTGTAGGCAAGCAGCATCTGACGCATGAACAGACCTGATGATGGAAAAATTCACAAGGAAAGCTTTACAAAACAACGATCAAACACCCTGACCATAGAACATTTATTAGCTAACATTTGTCATATGTGGTCAGAGAAGCTCGATAATGCTTGCTTGACATGTGAAAACTAATCGTGTTCATGAATTTTACAACACGCATTTTGAGTTTCTGTATAAATCAATAATTTTTTTTTTCTTGCAGAGCAAACTAATATGGAGGTGATTAGATTGCCTGATAAATCTGTAAATGTGAATATAATTTTTTTTACTATAAGGTAATTGATTCTCTTCAAAAGACATGGATTAAACTGCTTGATTTGTGTGGATGTTTGTTTTTATCACTTTAAAACTGTTTGAGTGAAGAGTAAGAGGTCAACTATCCCTTTGAAAATGCTCTTTTTAAAAATTTTACCTTACATATTACCTCACAGATGCTTCCTTCATAAAACTGTTAACATGAAGAGTTCGGATGCGAAAGACTAAGTGACATCTAAAATTCTCCTCTAAAATGAGCATTTTTATCAAACTCAGGAGTTTGTGTAAAGTATTTTTACATTTATGCCAATGAATATGTTTATTTTACTGTCATTAAAGTGAAATAACTGAACATAAACAGGACCATTTCAAATGGCTCTTAGAGGTTTTTGCATCTGAACTCATCATATATTGTCTGGATTTCAACTGTAAAGTTTTTTATTTCTTTCAGACACAATATGACAAACGTCTTTAAACATAAATTTAAACAAGACTTCACTTTGGGTTTTTTTATGAATCTTATACCTTAAACATTTACTAGGTCCATAATTAATAGGAACTGAGGTTATGGCTTGGCAAGAAACATATTCATACCGACAACACTTGTTTTGAATGGCTCCGAGTCACTGAAAGCACTGGGCAGAATAGTAAAGAAGTGCTCCATGTCCTGCAACTCTCCATCAGCCATTAAAAACAACCTGAAAACAGAAGGCAACCATTAATACTTCAACTTTCTGAGCAAAGAAAGAATGGTTTTATACAATGCTCAGCATGATTGAGTACACCCCATTTAGAAAATGAATATTTCCCATTTCTCTGTGAATATAGGCAACGTATTTTGGTGCATTTAAACAAAACAGATTTATTAAACATATATATTTATTAAAATAATATTTTAGTCAGCACACAAATTTAGAAATTGAAAGATAATGCAATTAAATTCAAGCTAAATATCGCAAAAAAATAAAATACAATCTACAAAATTAAACTTTTTTTTTTTTTTGCTTCTCTTGATTTTTCCTCTTTTGAAATTTGTATTTAATATTTTTCTATAAGATATAAATTTAGGTGGTCTAGTTTTTGGACCATTATCGTAAGTTATTTTGTTAGATAAGCTCTAGATTTTGCTTCAGTACTGACTAATCTAATGTATATGCACAAATACAATATTGTAGAGCTTCCTATTAAAAAATATGAATTTAAAAGAGAGATTTGTGAGGGGTGTACTTATATATGCTGAGCACTGAAAAAATAAGGCACTGTATTCACCTGAGTTTAACAGCATTGACCATGCGGAGACAGCACTCCTCCACTATCTTCAGGAACTGCTCCAGCGTCAGATCTGGTCCCTGTTCATCAAGAACAAAAAATTAACGTGCAAAATAAGTTTAAACATAAATGCTTGTCAGTACATTTAATACTCATTAAATATCTCACATTTGGAACTACAAATATGACATGTAAACAGGGCAATATTTGCATGTGTAAAATATAAGACAAAGCATGATGTAGTCGGATGAAATAAAACAAAAAAAACAAGTGATTTTACACACAAATAAGGATATTGAATGCAAGAATCGAATTAAACACCAAAAATAAATAAATAAATAAAAATAACTTTTTTGAAAATATTAGAACAACAAAGGAGTTGCTTTTCCATTGTCATTCAGCAAATTTGTTTTGTAAACAAAATTAAAAATTGTAATTTGTTTACAAATATTTGATTGATTATAAAAAAAAATATATATTGCCAACAAATGGGTAAAACCTGGTGGTTTTATAGAAATTATGGCAAAGTATACAGATAATGACAACTGTTTAATATTTTGGGACTTAACTGTGATCCTTCAATCTAAATTTGCAGAGATTTGTCTGTTAATGTATGCATTTGAATATGTCATCAAACAATTCTACTTTTGGTGGGTATGTTTTGTAAATTATTTGATTGCCGTTATTTTTTGCCAAGAAATAAATAAACAGGATACTTCCTAAAGAAGGGCTGCACAATATATTGATTCTGCATCGATCGCAATGAGCAGTTCCGCACACATCGCAGGATCTGCAATATTGAGTAGGGATCATATAGTAGTTTTATATATATATATATATATATATATATATATATATATATATATATATATACACAGTTCAAAATACTTGAGATTTGTGAAATTACTGCAGAGTTTAGCTTTATTGAAGTAAAGGTTTATCATTTGCACATTTTAACCCCTAAGAGAGTTTAAAGCAATCAGGAACATGATGTTTGTAACTTTAATAAAAATACTATATTGAACAATCTAAACAATATTTTTATTTAATTTTTTTTTTTCAGATTTCTGTACCTAAAAACTGTTTGACTAGCCTGAAAACCATAAAGCACTTTATATCTGCTCTATTGTATTTATCAATGCTTGTATGCTTGATGCACTACTTACTCCTCTACAGAATCATCCCAGTCAATCTAAAATTAACAAACTAAATCCCAAAATGAGCTATTCAAGTTATCTGGAGAAATTATCTAGATATTGCAATGCTTATATTACAGAAATACAAAGTATTACAATGTCAGATTTTTATAATATCGTGCAGTCCTATTCTAAATGTTAAAATATTACAATAAAATTATTATATTTAAAGTTTTTTTAACTTACTATTCTTTTTTAAATACATACAAATAAAGTAGTTAATTCTGCATAGAAATGTTAACTTTTTAAACAATTTCTTTAATTTTAGTTAGCAAGGAAATAATTACCAAAAATGTAAACATAACATTTACTTGGACCTTTTATTCCAGTGTAGTTATTTTTTTAGCACAATTTTAGCAACAATAGCCCTTTTTAAAGATCTGCTAAAGTGTCATTCTTTTTCAAAACAATAAGTACAAACCTGTTGTAAAGGCAGGATGAGTTTGTTTAGTCGTCTTCTGTCTAGAAGGGCCATTGGTTTGGTTGTGGACATTTCATATAGTAAAGCTAAAACTGCGATCTTGTATGGAGTGACCCAATCCTTTATCCCGAAGATGTTGGCATGAACAACACCATTTGTCATCATGGGATTGAAATACAAGCTTTCGTGCACACTGGCCATTGCTTTTTATATTCCCACGTGAAGTATTACGATTGCAGCAGCGTCAAAAAATAACAGTGTTTTAAATGCGGTCACGGTGATCTGACACCTTTCTTCCGTAAGGAAACTAAAGTAATATCCACTGTGTTTAATACGTTGTTCATATTGACCATGTTAACATTTGCTAAAGAGCTGGCGGCGACGTTTCTTCAAACTACCCTCCAGTTCCGTTTACGTTTCAGGACACAGTGCAGAGCGCAGACATATAGATAGAATCGGTTCTTGTGAACTACTCTTACAGCGAGTCGCTGACTCGCTGAGCTGGTAACATGGATCGTGTCGAGTCTCGTGAGTAAAAGGAGGATTCTCGGTTTAGTGAGAACAAAGACTATTAAAAGGACTTCACTCAGGAGAATCACTCTGTGCAGTGAGGATTAATATCAAGTCTGCTTTATAAACCTTTTCGGGAGATTCATCGTAAAGATCCGACTCAATTGAACAATTTATTCTTGCACTCCACTCAGCAGAGCGCTGATAAATCGATTGTTGTGGACGCTGGTGATAGGTGATGATACACATTAATTTCTAATAATATTTTCACATATATTTAGCACATCTTACTTACTTCACTTTTTTCCAACCTATGCTGTTAATATTCCCAATACAAATATGTCTGACCTACCATTACCCATACACATGAACAAATATGTGACATTTTTATTTGCAAACAGTAGAGGTCGCAAATGTTTTAATGCAATTTCTGGAGAGGCTTTGTATATAAATAGTAAGTTTACATAAAAAGTAATCCAATAATATCTGTTCTAAAAAATAATGAAATATTATTATGTGTAATAAATGTTATTCATGTATATCTTTAGATATATTGTTCACTCTTATATAAAACAGTAAAAAGTTTACATTCTCAAAAGTAGCCTTTAACATTTATAAACAGGAATGATGTATCATTGAATAAAGTAATTTTAATGTTGCTCATAACCACTTTTATTTCATTTAAAGGTTTATATGTAAATGTTTGTTGCAGTATATGTTCTGTGTGGAGTTTGCATGTTCTCCCCGTGTTGGTGTGGGTTTCCTCCGGGTGCTCAGGTTTCCCCCACAGTCCAAAGGCATGTGGTATAGGTGAATTGGGTAAGCTAAATTGCCCATAGTGTGTGTGAATGAGTGTGTGCGGGTGTAGCTGGAAAGGCGCTGCGTAAAAATATTTGCTGGATAAGTTGTCAGTTCATTCCGCTGTGGCAACCTCAGGTAAATAAATGGATCAAGCCGAAAAGAAAATGAATGAATGCCACAGGAAAAATAAAACACTTGAAATGCAGTTGGAAAAAAAATTACCCCTCAGACCTGTACAGCTCTAAAGAGGATGTAAAAATATGTTTTGGAAAATATTTAAACTAAGAAGTGTAAATAAAATTATAGAAATAAGTGTAGCCTACTCTTTAAAAAAAGCAATTCCTATTCACGAGTAAATAATAATTGATCCAAAGTGTAATTCTTAAAGAAAAAATAAAACAGTGACTAACATATTAAGACTAATCTAAGCAGTGCAGCCAGCCAGTATAATGTGAAACATTGTTTATCATCCAACTATAGATGGAGAAGATTCATGATTTGTTTGTTTGTTCAGCAGAAGTTGTCAGAGTGAATACAAATGTTTATCAGAAGCTCAGCAACATGCAGTTTCTGCGTCCAACCCTCAATCAGCCACAGGACTTTTCATGCAGGACAAAGAACAACTTTCACACAGCAAAACATCTAAAGCAGACAAAGAAATAATGGAATTTTCCAAGAAAGGAAAAATTGGATTGCATTTTTCAACTCCTAATGTTGCTATTTAACACACTCAGTACATTTTTAACACATCCCATAATTTCTAAAATATCAACATTTACCAAATGTTGATATGTGTGTTTATAATAAAAGTAGCAGAATTATTACATCTACTATAAAAAGTGTAAGACCAATTTATTTAAAAAAAATATTCAAATTACATATTTTGAACTCTAAATCATCTTTATTTTTAATGACTTTAATAGTCATTATTTAAAACAGTAAAAACATGGCCGAAAACAGGGTATTGCTGTAGAATTGTTTTTATTTTAGTGATTTTAATCACCAGCTTCTAGATTAAATTTCTGACCCATTTTGGGGTACATTCAACCCAGTAGTATAGTCATTTTTAACTAATAGTTGGGATAAAATCACAACCCAGCATACTGGGTTAAACGTGTAACCTACACCTACACTTCCTACTCATGTTCATCTGCTATAACCTTGAGAATTGTTTCCTTTGTGCTACAATCTGCTACAATACTGTTTTTAGTGCCTTGGGAATTTCTTTTTGTGTAACATTGTTCTCCTAGCATGGTTTATAGACACAACTAAAACTCCTTCAAATTTTGAATGATGAAGATTGCACTATTTCTAGGGGGAAAAAACAAGTGTTAATAAATTGTTTATATTTGGATCGTTATTTAAAGACACTGGACACATCCTGAACACATTTCTGATTCTGTTCATACGTAAAGCTTTGCATTCATCAATCCGTTTTTCTTCGGCTTAGTCAGTTGTTTATCAGGGGTCACCACAGCGGAATGAACCACCAACTATTTTGACATATGCTTTACACAGTGGATGCCATTCCAGCCACAACCCAGTACTGAGAAACACTAATACACTCCCATTCACACACGCTCTAATACATAAATAATAAATTTGTTTCCTCAATTCACCTATACCGCATGTCTTTGGACTGTGGGGAAAACCAAAGCGCCCCAAAGAAAACCCACACAAACACAGGGAGAACATGCAAACTCCACACAGAAATGCCAACTGGGCTAGCAGGACTTTAATTAGCAACCTACTTGCTTTGAGGCGACAGTGCTACCCACTAAGCCACTGTGATGACTAAAGCTTTACATTTTGATTGAATTTAATCTAAAACTACGTATCAATTATAGATTGTCATCTGCTGGAACAGCAACAGTGACCTTTGACTCAAGTGACACCAATTAATTATTCACTATCTGAGTGAACCTACCTATAGACATCGTTGACAGGAGTAGCTAGCTAAGTAGCTCGTCTACTAGCTAAATTTTTTAATAGCATGACAGAACCTCAGCTACTTAAGAAACAATGCAGCTTTTCCAGTAGTTACTTCTTCCAGCAAGTAGTGGTGTAGCTTGACAACAGCCACATTCCAGTGAATCAACAATGACTTGAAGCACCAGAACTTCGTCTTTACAAGATCACACACTACAACGGTGAATTGCAGCCATCTATTGGTATATCATGCATAATTTAATTTATTACATCAGTTGATGATAATGTATGTTTAATAAGTTAATTATTTTATTATTTGCAATGCTACATTTTGTATTTTGTCCTTTGACATTCTGAGAAATCTAAAACGTGATTAAAAAAATAAAGGTTTGACACCATAACCATATTGTACTGTTTTGCTTTAAAAACTCCTCAATGTTTATTCACTAGTAATGTACGTCATATTGAAAAGAAGTAGCTTCAATGTAACTAGCTACTTTTAGGAAATAACTTCTAGTGCACTTTTTTAAAGGGGTAGTTTAACAGTACAGGGTTCAACAATAAGGACTGCCCGATGCGTAAGAGACGCTCGGGACAGTAGACAGGATCGTTACTGGCACGATTAGGCCAGTGTTGCCTTGTTTCTAAAGTTTAATTAGTCTGTGACAGTGCGACTATTTGTCAGTTGCGTGCAAATGCAGTTTTATAATCGTAAAATATAATTTGTGCTTTTAAGCCTTTAAATGCTACCGTTTCTGTGACCTCGTAAACACCATATTGCTTTTCAGTTCCTCTTATCTGATTCGATGTTGCTAGCACTTTATTTTTGTTCGTAACTTGGTAACTACCAGTACAGCGAAGAGACAGCAACATGGTGGCAACATCAAATTATGAGGCTAACATCTTGAACACAGACATTTAAAAAAATAAGCAAGGTTTTGCACAGTTTGCTGTCAGTTTGGCAAAGCATGCAGCCACCTTTAGTTAAATCATTTAGAACTGCAGTAAAATACCTGCACATTTTTCCATACTGCTCTTTTTGTTTCCACAACACTTTGGATGTATTAATACATTAAAATACATTCATTTTCTAACTTTTATTGATATTGTGTAAGTGGAAATGTCTACTGCTTGCATTCATGGTGCAAGAGAAGACACCATCAGACTTTGGGCACAAACCTTGTTAACCTTTAACTTTAACCTATACATTTTTTTTAACTTAAAGGTTTACTAATTTGAATCAAGGAGACATCCAAAGTAAAACTTCCATGCCCCATACATTTTTCTTAATTAATTAATTAATAAAGTTTTCCCTCTTTATTATTGATTTTTTTTCTTTTATAGTAATTGTTTAAGGTTCCATGTTTGAGCTTCTAATAACTTTTCTTTATTGTCGTAGACCTCTTTCAGCACGGTTTTGAATACCTTAATCTATTTGTCAATTGTTATTCTTTTATTTATTTATTTTTAACTGGCTTAATTTTACCCTTACTTAACCGTAAATACTAATTTGGTTTATTGACTTTTTGGTTTGGAAATTTGTTTTATGCATATATATTATTATTATTATTATTATTTAACAACCTGTATATGTATTATATATGTTATTATATGTATGTCTGCACACTGCTATATGCTGATCGTCTATGGTTTTTCTGTGTTCAATATTACACAAAATACTACAAAATAAAAAAAACTGATGGCAAAAAAATACATTTATTAACATTTCTTTTAATATTTACATTCTAGATTCATAGATGGTATTTTTGACACATTATGTAAAATATGTGGCTAAGAAATTAACTTTTCTCTTCTTTTTTTGTGGGACCAGTGAAAAGTTTCGCTGGGCCAGTGGAAAACAATCCTTAGCATGGAACCCTGCGGTAGCCTACCTTATTTTCCTGATGATTAGCTTGCAGCTTGACAGTAAGTGTTAAGCAACTAAACGTGCAAACCAAAAAGTGACAAAGTGGCTCAGCGGTTAGCAAGAAGGTCGCTGGTTTGAGTTACGGCTGGGTCAGTGTGCATTACTGTGTGGAGTTTGCATGTTCTCATCATGTTGGCGTGGGTTTCCTTCAAGTGTTCCACAGTCCAAAAACATGAATTGAATAAGCTGGCCATAGTGTATGCGTGTGGAGTGTGTATGGTTGTTTCCCAATACTGGGTAGCTAAAAGGGCAGCTGTGTAAAAACATGTTGAATAGGTTGGCGGTTCATTCCGCTGTAGCGACCCCTGATGAATAAAGGGACTAAGCCGTAAGAAAAAATGAATGATTTTGCACATTGAAATTATATTATAACCATTTATAATCACAATAGTAACTTTTAGCTTAGGAAAACTATTTTGTAAAAAACAAGAGTACAACTCTAAAAGGTGCAATCGTTTTTCCAAACACGCTACAATTCCAAATAAATACGAAACGTGAAGTGTTATGATCAAATTCCACGACAAACTCAAATCTAAAAGCAAGAACTTCCGCTGCACTACTGAAGAGAGGAGGTAATTGGCTGCTTGGCATTGCGTCACACTGATATCCACCGCTGTGGTTGGCTGAAAAGGCTTCATTACAGTTGCATAGCGATCCTCCTGGTGCGGCTTTAGAGACAACGACAGAAAAAAATGAAGAGTTAGCCGTGCACGAGCAATGTACAGGCTGCTTTTACTAACAGCTGGGTGACTCCCCGCGGTGTGCTGGAGTTGCTATGAAGGTACAGACATTTGCTGTTATACTTGATTAGTTTTGAACTTGTTTCTGTTTTCCCTGTCTGTAATGCTAGCGTTGATAGTCTGCTATCTTTGCTATCAGCTCGATAACTAACAGCTGATTGCCAGTTTAGCGTTCCATGCATTGATGACAAGCGTATTAGCATTGACTCTCATCAGTTTAGCAGCTGACATCATGTTTGTGTTATATATCAGTATTCAGTTATCATTGCATCTGCCCAGTAATGTGTTTGTTTGTTTTTTACTCCCCTGCTGTCATGTTTTCATTTGTTGGGAGGTGAGACCCAGCAACTGGACTGATCCTTCACAATGACAATTGGGAGTTGATTATGTTGTTGATTCCCTATGAAAATAAAATAAACACCATGGTTACTTTCTGTTGAGTAAGAGCTCGGGCTGCAGTCAGAAGTCATTTAAAGCACACTAATCCCTTGTTATGGCTTAGCCTTATTCCCATCCTTCTCTAATGAGATTGAGCCCAGTCAATGGGAACTATTTCGGGATGGGACATTCTGAATGATCCTGAAAATATGGGATAGTAAAGCGCATAAGCTCAGATTTACTATTGCTATCATGTGGGTACACTCCCATTGGATGACTGGGGTAAAGTTGGTTTTAGATTCAGACGTTCATTCATTCGTTTACCTTAGGCTTATTCTCTTATATATTAGCTTTCTAATATATATATATATATATATATATATATATATATATATATATATATATATATATATATATATATATATATATATATATATATATATATATTTGCATGCTAATTCCGATTGAATATTCAAACTAACAATACAGAGAATGCTAAATGAACGAATGTAAGAATATGAAATCAATTTTACTTCCATCCTGCTGCAAATCAGATTTCCTTCAAATTTTAGGGTCGGAGAGGAAATGTGGTTGAGGTAAAATTGGTTTTATATTCACACATTCGTCCATTTTTAAAGAGTGACAACTTATGGCACAATCCCTACATTGTTTAGGCTATTATTATAAATATTTGGTCTGAAATCACATGTTAGAATGATAGCAAAAGAACATGAGCACTCATTAATTGACTGTGAACATGTCTGATATGCTAATATGATTTCCCTATTTAGACTTTGCCAATGTTCGGAAACTATATTAGAAAGGTGAAAGTCTGAATGTGTGAATATAAAACCAACTTTACCTCCGTCATCAAGTACACAAACAAAAAACTGAGAAAAAAATTACATAAAAAAATCAATAGTAATAATAACTAATAATAATAATAGTCCATTGGTTAACTACATTTTATTACATAACCGAATTGCTTAAGGCACAAAAGTAAATTCATATCCATTTGTTGAACATCTTATTGTCTTTAGATGTCGCCTAAGGGGGATCCACTCAACATATCTGCTCAATATATGTTGAAAAATGACAAAATACTTTCAATATATGAATTGTAAAAGGTCTTAAGAATAACTTTTTCTACATCAAAGGAGTTGATTTTCAAGTTGATACAAGCAGTCTTTGAGCCTTATTCATAATTGTTTGTGTGTTTTGATCAAATTTCAACCTGTTGTCAATAATTGTTCTCGCTAGGTACCTATATTCCTCCACAACTTTGACCTGTGTCATTTATGACCACCCTTTGGAGAGCAGGTGTTTTTTTTGCCAAAGTTAAAGAGCATTTTTTTGGTTTTTGACAGGTTCTGAGTGTCTGACACATACATTCACACACGCACTTACCCACGCCAACACGGTGAGCACATTCAAAGTCCACACAGAAATGCCAACTGGTCAGGACTCGAACCAGTGACCTTCCTGCTGTGAGGTGACAGTGCTAACCACTGAGCCACCGTGCCACCCACATACGTATTCTCCTTCATAATATAATTTCAGAAAAATATTCTTTGCTGTTTCTGAATGATGAAATCATATTAGCAGCTAATGACTAGCAAAGTCCAACATTGTTCACTGTCCTACTTGTATGTGATTTCAGATCAAATATTCAGAGTAGCATGGTAAACAATGTAGGGAGTGTGTCAAGTTGTCACTGTTCAAAAATGAACAAATGTGAAAATATAAAACCAGCTTTACCTCAATCATGGGATGGTCCTGGTTGGGTGTGTATCGGTAAATTTAGTCGTGGTTTGTTTTTAAATATTCTTGAGGTTGTTTTGCGTGCAGATCACATTTCCTATTTTGATTTTTATTCTAATTCTCATTTTAAACTTTTACATTTTCAATCTTACCTTAAAACTTGTATGCATTATTATGATTTGCACCACAGATCCAACCTGACAATAATATTCAGCAGTTTCAAAAGGAAAAAAAGTAGATTATTGCATATTAATGTTAAAAATTGTATCTAATTTATGTATTCATTTGTTTGTGGTTTTAATTGTGTATTTATCAATGAAATGCTAAAAATGCTAAAAAAATAGCCGCTGTTGCTGACATAGCAATAAACAAAAATATATGATCTACATTAGGGCTGCATGATATTGGAAAAACTGATGTTGTTTTGTTTTTGTGTGATTTTTTTTTTTTTTTTTTTCATTTTTTCTATTTTTTATTTTATTTTTTTTTTTTTAATTTATGTTTTAAATCAAAATATGTTTAAATTTCACTAGATGACTTAAGTAATCATTTGGAAAGAACACATCTTTTTACATTGATTGGAATGATTTTATAGAAAAGTGAATCTGCAGAAAATATACAAAAATGTACTAAAAAAAGAGCAGATGAAAATGATAGATTACATATATGTGATACATGTAAATGAAATTAACAGTGCTTCATGGTCCATTACTAGGTATAGAAATTCAATAATCAAGAAAACTAATTAAGAAAATGCCTGCATTTATATGTGTTTTTGATTTTGAAATGTTCCAAGGGGACCTAAAAACATGACTGGTCCGGCTGTTTAGGTTATGGTTATTTGGGCTTACAATATACAAAAGACAAGAGAATCATGTAATTGGGATATAAAACAAACAAAAAAACTCACCTTTCAAAGATCACCTACGACTTCACTGAGCAATAGTCATGGCACAATAAGCAAATCCCAGCCAGGTCCATCACATTTCCGTTATGTTCTGTGCTATTTGCATTGTTGTGAGAAAATGCAAGAATTTTATTTGTTTGTTATTTGTTTGCATTCTGACTACTTAAAGTATGTTTACTTGTTTGTGTTGTGAGGATTTGCTTCTATTTATATACAGGTTGAGCCATTTAGATTAATACACCTTAATAAACTTATTGGGAATTTCACAAGAAAACCCATGGTGTGCTTGGTTTTAAACGTAACTTTATTCTTTCATGAGTTGTTTACAAGCCCCCTCACATATACTAATGTGCCACAAACAGGATGTTAATATCACCAACCATTCCCATTTTATTAAGGTGTATCCATATAAATGGTCCACCCTGTATGTTGTATATATTATAAATATTTTTTTAAATTGCATGTGTTTTTTTTTTTTTATTGCATATGTTTTCTTAAATTGTAGTGCATTCAGCTCTTTCCGCCACTGACTCCCCAAATCAGGTCTACTGAAATCAGGTCTGGTTCCTGGTTAATTATAATCCCAATTTGTACTGCGGATTCTGCGATTATAGACCATTTTGAGGGATGTAAACAAAAACAATGGGCCCAAATTGTATTTCCTGTTTTATATTTTTAATTACAATAGCTTCTGAGAATCCAAAAAGAGCCACATATTGATAAATGATGTTATGGTAGCTGTTTTAACATCAAGTTATGATTGAATTGCCTCTTGTTACAGTTATGAAATAGTTTAACAACGAGCAGGAAATGTTCATGTGCCAATGAGATAACCACATTAAAATGGTCTATATTGTGGATCCCTAATAAATATGATTATGTATTATTATTTTTTTCTGTACTATTTATTAGAGCTGCACTATATTGGAAAAATCTAACATTGGGATTTTTTTCCTCTTCTGCCATTTATATATTGTAATATGAATACAATTTCACAAGATATGTTGAATAACCATTTTGAAAGAGTTAATAATTTTAGACTGATTGCAATGATTCTGTGCTTATGCATTAAATAAAAGAAACAATCTACTAGCGTAGACAAAATTGCCACTGGCTTTCATAGTTTGGGACTTGTAGAGCTGCACAATGGATTTGCTCTTCAGTGTTTGGATTCCCAGCAGTGAATATTAGAAATAGAAATATAAGACTATAGAAATAAAGATGAATTGAATGGGATTGAAATTGAATAAATTCAATAAAGAAAAAGATAGAAATTTTATAAACAGCGTTTTATTATTTTTCGAGGAGCTGAACTGTATACAGTATACACTAGCTACTGTATGTTTCCATCCAAAGATGCATATTAGCCTTCTGCGCAAAATGGTAATATTGCATAAAACACTTGCAAATAAAGCACTGTTGCCATCTTGTTTTTCATCATGTTTCTATTAGTCAAAAAGAACAAAATCATCACTTACATTAAAACTGGTGCCAAATATCAAAAATAAAAGTGGGAAATGGTGTGTGTACGAGAAGCCACTGTAGGCCTTTTATATAATCTTTGGGAGCTATACAGTAATTAAATAATCAAATGAAAAACAATACATTTATAAGCAATTCAATAGAATTTATTAATCGTTATTAATTTGTCAAATTAAAAAACAGTTCTATTTCTTAGGCCTGAATGATTTAAAAACCCTCACACAGTCACAGGCCTCAAGAAACATTGGCAAAATTATCAAATAAAGTCCAACCTCAACATTACGTGTTTCTGTGATACGACTATTGCGAATGATCACATTTGTGATATTGATACTGCAGCCCTACTGTTTACTTATCTGTCTATTGTTTAGTGTTATTTTTTAAACTGCTGTGCTGACACAATGTAATTTCGTTCTGTGTACACCAGTACATTTTTGAATGACTGTAAAGTTTGTCAAATGTTTTGTGTGCAGGCGGGGGCCTCGTCCATGTGGGCATCATGCTGTGGTCTGCTGAATGAGGTGATGGGTACTGGGGCCGTAAGAGGGCAGCAGCCAGGTTTCGGGGCAGGTGCGGGGCCGTTTCGTTTCGCGCCTACTGCCGGATACTCCACATACCCGCCCGCCAACTCCAACAGCACCAGCCTGGTGTGTCAAGCCTGTAGACAAGCGTTCTCTGTCTTCAGGAGGAGGGTATGTAGATCTGCATACACGCTTCTTCCGCCTTTTCATTTCAGTCATGACGCCATGAGGTGGTTTAAAACAAACATTGCTTTCTCATATTGATGTAGTTCTAATTTAAGAAGATGAGACCTTCATGATGAACATGTACTTGATTAAAATGAAGTTATACAGTGCTCAGCATAATTAAGTACATTTTGAAAATTTATATTTTATCCATTTCTCAGTGAATATGAGTCATATATTTTGGTGCATTTAAACAAAACCGATTCCAATACCACTCTCTTTAAAAGGCCTTTAAATTCACAGAAAGACACAATTTTATTTAGTTTTAACTATTTTTTGCTAATTATTCCTTGCCCAAGGTGCACAGTAAGAAAATGTTGTTTTACCCAGCTCTGTACAAACTCGAGGTATATTAAAAAGCAAACACTTAGAAGAGCGTAGCTGGTTATTCCCAGAGCTAAGACAAAGCAGAGTACAAAGATAGCTGGAAGTTTACCTAAGCTAGCTTTATAGATAAAAATGTACCAGTGCTGTTTTCTGCGGACGGAAATCCAACCATCTCATATAAAATGCAATGATGAGGAAGAGAATTTGCATTTGTAATGGAAGTAGAAGCATGAATCAAGTCTTGTTAGAATAGAAGATGCCTCATACATGTATAATATATCATCATAAGCACATAAAAGTAGCTTCTAAGTTTCTTTTTAGCATTAAAAGTAAAATTAAATTATTTTTTTTTAAATAAAAGCCAAGTTTCAGGCTTCCTATTTAGATCACCAATGTGTACATAAAAAAAAAAAAGCTTATAAATCTAGATACCCAAGTACTTGTAAGAAGTTACTCTTTTAATAGTTTTTTTTTTATCAGATGTAAAAAAAAAACATAATCTTTGTATTCTGTGAGTTTACAACCGATTTTAAATTAACCAGAGAATTTTTCAATGACTGAAATGCAATCTGAAGTACGGCTGGCTATAAAATCAGGATCTATTTATTGACCAAACACCATTGTCAATAACGATAAAAAAAGTTTGGTATGAAGTTTCAGTATGAAGGCTATAGTTTGATTAAAATTTGGCCGGTGAGTGTGCACCTTGGAAGCAATGCCAATAAGCTTAGGGTGTGAGTTTGTTATTTTTCAAAAACATTGGATCTTTTCTGAATGCCGCGAACGCACCACAATTCATGCAAGTAGATCTAACCAATCTGCTTCACAATTTGTATGGAATATACACAGTAATGGCAGACTTATTACCTCAGACAAACACAGCGCATCCAAACACTGTAGTGCCTTTTACTTTTCTTCTTAAACTTGAGCTGCAGTAATGGTTGACCAATTATCATTCTATTTGACCAATTGAGAAAACTGTTATGGTCGCCCAGTTACGAGAGACGCTATAGAAAATGGTGAAGGAATCTACACTCTTGCACTTGTCACTTCAGGTCAGAATGACAACACATGCGAAATGAGTTCCGTATAGCAGCAGTGAAGAGATTGTAAATAAGCAAGCATGTAAGGATGTCGCCAGAGTGGCTTTTCGGTTTCTTTTCTTGTGCATCCCAGCCACCAGCTACCCATATGAAACATTTTTTTTTAGCATAGGGGTAATATTGTCATTCAACTACACAATTTGTAATGTTGCAATATGTATTTGAATAATGATGGTTAGTTCTTTTATGAAGAACTATTTCTATTATGAAGAGATCAGATATTTAGTTAAAATGTTTTTTTTTTAACCATTTAAACTATTGTGATGTTGGTCAATTAAAATAAAGTGGTTAAATGACAAAAAAATGTTTGCAATATCGCCCAGCCCTAATCTGAAGCTCTTTGTTCTAACACTGAAGGACATTTTAGTAGGTGCCATTTAGGTATAAATTATATAATCATTATTTCTTCACATCACGTAGGGAAAAATGACAAGTTCAGATGCAAAAAGATAATGGCATCTGAAATTTCCTCTCTAAAACTAGCGGTTTAAGTTCAGTTATTTTACTTTAAAGGCAATGAAAGTAACCTATTTTTTGCCATAAGAGTAAAATTGCTGAAACTGCACACAACAACCTGTGTAAAATGCTAATTTTTGATGAACAACTTCAAGGTTTTTGCATCTAAATTCTTCAAATATAATATTAAATCTTTTGTTAAATTAAAACCCCTTTTTATCTTTGACCCATATGCAAGCAAACTTGAAATAAGACATTTGCAATCTTCAAATCGCATTGTGTCTTCTAATTGTGATTCAGCTCAAACTCTGTCTCTTTTCCTTTTCTCTAATGTAGTACATCTGTTGTGACTGTACGAAGAGTTTCTGTTCACTCTGCTCGGTTCTTCAAGAAAACCTACGCAGATGCACAACTTGTCACCTACTGAAGGGCACTGCATTCCAGCGGTCGCAGCTCATGCGTCTGCGTGTTAAAGACCTGCGGCAGTACCTCATGTTACGCAACATTAACACTGATACCTGCAGGTACATCTACACAGATCTCTTCTACTTGTGCATGTGTATTATGAAAAATTGCTTGTGTTCTTGACTCATTTTGTTGTCTTTCTTAGGGAGAAGGAGGATCTTGTGGACTTGGTGCTTTGTCATCATGGTGCAGAAAGTGAGGATGATCCTGATACACCTTCTCTGCAGTCCCACCCTTTGTATAGCCCACCACCTTTAATCGAAGAGCCCACTTCCCCTCTCTCAGCACTCTCTCCAACTCGAGAACCAATCAGTAGGAGCAACAGCTCCGAGTCCACCAATCAGGTGCGTCCAGAACATTAGAACTGATTGTCTGCATCAGAGGGGGATTTTTGGATAGCTGCATCTCTGTTTTCAAAAGTTGTTTCAGTCCGTCTATACTAAAAAGGAACACTAGGGGCTCTAATTTGACGATCCAGGTGCAAAGTCCAAACCGCAGGGTGCATTAAAGGTGTGTCCGCTTTAAAAAAAATCTGCTTTGTGCCATGGCGCATGGTCTAACAGGGTTGAGCTTATTCTTTTAATGACTTAAAGGTGTGTTTTGAGAATAAACCAATCTGAGTCTCATCTCCCATTCTCTTTAAGAGTCAGTTGCGTCACGCCATAGCACATTTGCTATTTACATAGTGGACTTTGTAAATGGAAAAACTGAATGCTTCACTAGAGAGAAAACAGTTAAACAGAGTATCTACAGTGAGCGGATGAGAAAACGAGCCTCCTCATGATTTACTTTCACTCTCGTGGATAAGGAAACGTGTTGTACGCAGATATCAGTTAGCCTATACATAATTAATTTAGTTTGTTAAGCGAAAATATTTGTTTCAAACTATTTCTAAATTCAGTTCTAATTTCCAGCAAATGAATAAATGAACAATAATAACGAAGTGTGTTTAAAAAAAACTGAGCTATATCCAAATACACTTGCTATGCCCCAAATGGTCTAAAACCTGACAGGTGGACAAATCTAAGCTTGTTTTTAATAAAACAAAAACTTAAATATCGAAATTACTCTTGCACCGAGCTGAAACTAGCAAACAACAATTGCGCTGCGCAGAGTGTGTGATAGGGCCCTAGCATTTACAAGCAAAAATGGGATCTTTAGCCATTTCAAAATGCTGTGTTTTCATGGGAAGAATATGCTGGAGTAGTGTGGAAGACGGATGTAACTGAAACAAAGTTATGTGTTTAAAAAAAACAAAAAAAAAAACCACACACACACACACACACACTTTTTTCGAATGAATGGTAATTCAGAAAACTATTTTACATTTTTGCAATGGTCAAGTGAGTTAAAAGTGTGTTAAACTAAAACTAAAAAATTAACTTTCTGTGCTGAATTACAGAAATAAAGCATTGAAACGACCTCAATAAGCTATTATGAGAAAAGATGTCTATTTCTAGCATTTTTACATACTTTTAATACTACTTTTCTATTTTATTTTTCTATTTTAAATTTGGCTTTGAGATGTATGGCAATTTAAATTAAGCTTATTTATTGAGAATTTCATTGTCAATATATCGCTGCAACCTTTTTTTTATTTTCGAAAAGGTGTATTGTATAAAATGTTTCTAAATTGTGTTTGTTTTTGCCATGAAATAGCCGGGGCTGCTATGGCAGGAAACTCAAAACGTTCTCTCTCGTATTTAATGCTGATTTCACAGTGCAATAGTTTTGTTACAGTAGTCACTGACGTTGACTAATTGATTGTTGAGTTGTTTCATAGAAGCATGGCAATCTACGCGTTTCTTCCCAGCCGGTCATTACTTCCCATCTTTTATAGATAAACAAAATGTCGTCAAATAAGTTGAAAAAAAAAAAAAAATAGACTAAAAACAAGAGTTTTAAGGCCTGTCACAATAATCAGTATATCGACCTAACAAGCAAAACACATGGACATAACCCTGAATAATTTTTGCCCATATATATCAAGTTTACATATAAATGAATGTCTTAAAAAATTACGCAGATTATGCAGCTTCTGTGATTTCATCTAATCTGCATTGGAGGTGTCAGCTTTTGTTTACTTATAGGAATTTTCACATTTTCCAGGGGTCCGTTCTTCGTACGTGGATTACTCAGTTAGCTGGATTTGGATATTGACGATTTGACACGATCCAGGATCGTTTCGTTCTTCAAAGTTGATCCAAGAGTTGTTGTCATAGCAACAGTTCTGCTAGGTCAAACCTGATCGGGAGCAGGTTCAATTCATATAAACAGGATTAGATCGGCTCAGTTCAAGCAAAGATAATACAGAAAGTATGTTCCGAATTCTGATATTTTCTTACAGTAGTAGTTATATACACTTGGGAAATTGGTACATATTTTTTTAACTATATATATGTATAAAGTTATAGTCATTAATAAAATAAATTAAGTTATACATATTAATAAAACGTATGCAATCTGCACCCTCGAAATGAAAGTACAAGATTTTTTTCTGGGTGAAATGTTAAAGTAGGCTACTTAATATTTTAAGGCCTTTAAACGATTTGATGGTTTAAACTGTTTGAATTGTTGACTGACTAGTAGTTTATTTCTCACATGGAATTAAGAGTCAACTAAATTACAGGAAAATGTATATTCTGTGGGCACAAGAGCACTAAATCTAGTTGTTTAGCAGCAGTGTGTGTGAATCTGTCCCAACGCTTAAGTTCAAAGTACTGTATAAACCTATTAAATAGATCTCGTCTTCCTTATCACATGCCTGGTTATTGTGTCCTAATGCCAATTGTTGTTTACAAATCAACCTGAAACACTATTTTATATAATTTGCGCACCAGCTGATTTGCTGAACACCCTTTGGCCACACCTCTAATGCTCTGCTTAGTCGTTTAGAAAAGATTTTAACAGTTTTAAATAAATCACTTTAGAAAGTTTTAGCGAAAATCAATCTTTTCCATTTTAATGGAGAAATTCATAAAAATGCTTGTAATAGTCATTAAAGAGTAAATTGAGAATAATTTTAAAGAGTAATTTTAAAAATGTCATATATATATATATATATATATATATATATATATATATATATATATATATATATATATATATATATATATATATATATATATATATATATATATATTAGGGGTGTCAAAATTAATCGTTTCTTCGGTGCACGCGATGCAGACGTGGACAATTCGGTATCGGTTCAGTAATAATCATAACCGGTTATTACTGACGTCATTTACCTCATATGTGCTGTGTCGCGAGGGAGGTGATCGCGAGTATTTACAACGCTTTAACTACCTAAATCTCATAAACTGTGCACAATTTCACTGTGTGTTTGCTGGATCAGTCTTTCACTGACATATACAAAAATAGCCCCTATTTCACTGAGATCGAGAGAATGAAAGTAGCCTACTCCATTTCTCTCTTTCTCTCTCTCTCGCTCTCGCTCTCGCTTTCTCTCTGTCTCTCTCTCTTTCTCTCACACACACACACACACACACACACACACACACACACACACACACACACACACACACACACACACACACACACACACACACACACACAGTGGCCCATTTGACCTGCTGGGGTGGCTTTTCTTCTCCTCTCGGCTGTTTTACAGCATTACTTTTGGATACAGAAACGAGTGCGTGTCTGCAGAGTTTTCTCCACCGTGTCTATCATGCATCAGTTGTGAGATCGCCGCTGCCGCCTGCCGCTCATCAGTGTCACTTATCTGAAGAGCGCAGCGCGCAAGAGCCAATCGCAACCGTTTTTGTTGAGGGTGTGACCAATCAAAGGGGTGTAAGAGAACTAGACAAGGATCAGAAATTGAGCTGGATGTTTATATTTGTTTATGTTATTTTCTTAATGCTCGTTTTGTTTAAAGTTACAATCAAAGAGGTGTAAGAGAACTAGACAAGGATCAGAAATTGAGCTGGTTGTTTATATTTGTTTATATTATTTGCTTAATGCTCGTTTTGTTTAAAGTTACAGTTTATATATCTGACTGTTTGTATTAAACGACAAAATTGTATTACAAATTATGTATAAATATAAATATATTCATACATTTTAATACAAGAACTACTGCTGTGAAGAAAATATAAAACTGTGTATGGAAAGCATCGTCAATGCACCGTGATATCGAATTAAACCGAATCGATGGCATGATAATCGTAACCGAACCGAACCGTGAGACTAGTGTAGGTTCACAGCTCTAATAAATATATATATATATATATATATATATATATATATATATATATATATATATATATATATATATATATATATATATATATATATATATATATATATATATATATATATATATATATATTTATAATGTTTATAATTATAATGTTTATAATTATAATGTTTATAATATTGCAAAATATGCAAAATAACTAGATCATATGTCCAAATTAGCTCAATATTTACATTTTCACAAATTATTTTTAATCAGTATTTCATGTCAAACATTGCCAATTCCTCAGCTACAGAAGTGTAGTGTTAATGCAGTGCAGAAAAATCTGTTCTCAAAATGTCTAGTTCACAAATGCATGTGACAGAACTGGTTTGCACAGTTTTAGTTTTAAATTTAAGTCTACTTTGTAACATTTTATGCTCTCGAGAGACTAAAGCTAATGCGAAAGAAGCTTGGCTGATGTGTTTATTTGTGGCAGTCTGGCGAATTCTTGCTAAAGCTGTACTCGAAGGCTTAGCATGGATGGCTAATTATATTCTTTCTTTGTAAACATTCCTTGCTGATAGGATATTGAGGACTCCACTTCAGTCTCACTCCTTAACCTTGACCAGACAGAACACACGCCAGAGGTGAGTTACTGTCTTAAAGGCAACCTATTATGCAAAAATCACTTCTATAAAGGGTTTTAAACACAGTTGTGTGGCAGCAGTCTGTGAGTATATCCAGCTTCTATTGATAAAAATGTATACATTTTATTATTTATAATCACACTTCATTTAAAAAACATGCAGAAACACTTTGATTGACGATTTGTAAGTGTCATCAAAGTGGGAAATCCCCACCCATTAGTGACAATCTCTTCCTAATTGGCATAGGACGCTATGGAATCTGCCACTATGCTGACACGTAGGCATTTGTAGCTCCATCCTTGTTTGAAAAGAGGACTGGGAGCACAATCTCATTTGAATTTAAAGAGACAGTCACCAAAATGGCACAATAAGGATAAAAGCCTAAAAGAGAAAGTTTTAAAAAGTAGTTTGTGTGGTATTTTTGAGCTGAAACTTCACATACACACTTTATGGACACCAGAAACTGATTTTACATCTTTCCCTTTCACTGTACTAACACTAAAGTTCAGATTTGTTCCTCATGTAAGAGCAAAAGAGAAGTTTGATTAATGTTTGAGCTGCAAACATTGCAACACTGCTGACAGTGCCATATAGATAAATGATAGATGTGCATCTACAAAAAACTAACCGTGTTTTTATTATAGTATGAGTGTATTAGCCATCAATTTTCCACAATGACTATCAGTTGTGTAGCTACAATTTTACTACATATACCATGGTTAAACTATGATTAGTATTACAAAGCAAGGGAAAATATGCAATGTTGTTGAGTGTTGTGATAAGAATATCTCTTGCGATTTTATAACTTTTCCAATAAGTGAAAATGCAATTTAAAAGGTATCAGATATATTTTTGATGTAATTAAATCTGATGTCAAGATGCATGCATTTAGACGATACAACAATATGAATGACTGAAAACTTCAGCAGATAGTGTGATTCTTTATCATTCTTTATCATCATTTTCCTCAGCTGTTGCTGCTACTATTTTGCATCTGAATATCGAAACAAACATAACAGTGGAAAAATTGACATTGCCAAACAGAATACAAAACGATAAAGAACAAGAAAATATATACAGTTGAGGTAAGAATTATTAGCCCCCTTTGATTTTTTTTTTCTTCTTTTTAAAATATTTTCCTAATGATGTTTAACAGAGCAAGGAAATTTTCACGTTATATATCTGATAATATATTTTCTTCCGGAAAACAGAAGTTTTTGTTTTATTTTGGCTAGAATAAAAGCAGTTTTTAATTTTTTTTAAACACCATTTCAAGGTCAAAATTATTAGCCCCTTTAAGCTTTTTTTTTTCTCGACTGTCTACTAAACAAACCATCGTTATACAATAACTTGCCTAAGTACCCTAACCTGCCTAGTTAACCTAATTAACCTAGTTAAGCCTTTAAATGTCATTTTAAGCTGTGTAGAAAAGTCTTGATAAATATCTAGTAAAATATTATTTACTGTCATCATGGCAAAGATAAAATAAATCTATTATTAGAAATGAGTTATTAAAACTATTATGTTTAGAAATGTGTTGGAGAAATCTTCTCTCTGTAAAACAGAAATTGGTGAAAAAATAAACAAGCAGTCTAAAAATTTAAGGGGGCCAATAATTCTGACTTAAACTATGTATAGTAAACAAAACAAAAAGGGTTTGCATTTACAAGGTTTATTTTATGTAGGATTTTTTTACACAAAGACCTTAATTCTGACAGTCTTTAAAGCTTTCTTATTAGTCGATGCTTTATATCAGGGGTCACCAATCTCGTTCCTGGAGATTCGGTGCCCTGCAGGGTTTAGCTCCAATTTGCCCCAACACACCTACCTGGGTGTTTCAAGTATACCTAGTAAGACCTTGATTAGCTTGTTTTGGTGTGTTTGATTGTTGTTGGAGCTAAAATCTGCAGGACGCCGGACCTCCAGGAATAAGTTTGTTGATCCCTGCTTTATATTGTAACTAGTTTTTATTTAAGATTTTATTTCTAGATTTTAGCTCCGCTTTTAATTCAATTCAGATAGAAATTTTCCTTCAAAGATTACTTGATTTATAGGAGTGAAATGTGTTCTTATTTGGTGGATTATAGATTTCCTTTTAAATAGTCCTCAAATAGTAGTTGTTAACGATATGGTGTCTAGAACAATGATTGTAAATGCAGGAGTTCCACAAGGAAGCATTTTATCACCCTTACTTTTTTCTCTTTACACAAATGAACTTAAGATCCAGGATTTAGGTTTTAAGTTATTTAAATACGCAGATGATATGGCACTTGAAGGCTGGTTGACTAAAATAGGAGCAAAAGGAGATACCTTGTACTATAATTATATAAATTTGCTTCAAACTTAGTGTAAAAGGAGTTCACTGGAGATCAGTTTTAGTAAAACCAAGGAGATGATAATTAGCAGAAATAAGCTAGTCCTCAATGGTTGAAACTTCTGGGGCCTCATGTACAAAGACTTGCGTGGAAATCCTACTAAAACATTGCGTACGCACAAAGCTGTAAATGTGCGTACGCAGAAAAAAATTCAGATGTATGAAACACTGCATACGCTGAATCCCACGCATGTTCTTTTGTACATCCGAATGAACGTGAAACTGAGCGCAACATGCACGAGCGCAAAACCCCTCCCTGTTGTAGTACCCTTAACAGTCTCAGTGGCGCAGCTTGTAATACGCGTGTCATCATGTTTTTATACGTTCGAGCATGAACTTGGTTCAAATCCGTGCGGTAGATCGCTCCCATTACATTGGGAAAACAGGCGACCACTGCAAATTTCGCTTTAATGTTTGGCTGGTCAACTGTATGGTATGGAAACCTTATATACCTGCTAGATGAACCTGTCTCATACAGCTGCCATTGCAAGGCTCAAAGACACTTTGTAGAGTGCAATTTAACACAACTACTTCTAGGAGTCGCCAATGGAAATAAAACAGGCATGCACAAAAAATGTGCGTACGCCAGCCATAAAGCTGGTGTGGAGCTGCACACATTCCCACGTTCAGTTCATCGTTAGTAAATCCAAACGTGAGCGATTCTGAGCGTGAAACCTGGCGTACGCAAAGTTTTTGTGCGTACGCAGCGTTGATCCACGAGGCCCCTGGTCCTTGAGGGACATGAAATAGAGACGGTTCAATGTTTTAAATATTTAGGAATATGGATTGATAGTGGATTAATATTTGCTGCAAATGCAGTGTGCATTTAAAAAAAAAAAGCAATGCAAAAATTGCATCTCATTAGGAGGTTATAACAATTTGGTATGAGTCCAGATCTGTCAAGTTCTGGAAATGGTATACAAGAACTTGGTTGAACGTGTTGTGAGTTTTAACAGGAATGCATGGTATTTACTGTTACAAATTAAGGAAAAGCAAAAAATGTGCTTTACCTACAATTGCACTGACAATTTTAACTACTTGACACAAAGACAACCAAATGAATTTTATTCAGTGAGAGTTAAACAGAAAGCACACGTCAATGCTGATGATTGTTCTCATCCCTTGAATATCACATTTCAGCTCTTGCCATCAAAAAGATGTTTTAGGTATCCTCAAGTAAAGAAAAATTTGTGTCAGTGTCCTTTGTGCCGAGTGCCATTAGAATTTTAAATACTGGGTTCTAAGTATGTATAGGGTTTTGAATTGAATTTTTAATGTGATGTATGTGATGACAATGAATGTATTTGTGTTGCCTGTTTTTTTCTGTGGTGTGTGTAATGTAAATGCTGATGTGGTTGAAGTGTGGTGAAGCCCAAAAATAATTTCCACTTGTGGACTATAAAGAAAGTAAAAGTAAAAAGTAGTTAGATGGCCATATAGCAACTTTATATGGTTATTTCTCGCTACTCCTGCCGTGTAGTATTTATTTTCAGGCTCTGGGTTCAACTTTGGGGCCGGCCTAACCAATAGCATGTACTGGGAAGGAGGGTATGGAAATATTTCACCGAGACAAATATAATTCATCAGATGCAGATCTATCTCACGGTTTTATTTCTTGTTGTAAGATAGAGTAATTGGAATAGAATTTTTGAAGTGCCTTCTGAGGTGTTGAAGTTGCAGTCACAACTGGATCCAATGCTTTTAATTCAGGGATTCTCTGAGCAAATGCATTTGTTGTCAAATACACAACATAAATAGTTTTTAAATTGGTCAACTATTGCTAAGAAGCTACTTTTTGGGGAAAAAGGAATCCGCTACATGTAAACAGTGGCTTGGACAAATGAGTTACATTTAACATCTCTGTTACACTTGGAGCAAATATAATACTATTTGAAAAAAAAAAAAAAGCTAAAACAATTTGACAATATTTGGAATCATTTTATCTGTTATTTTCGAAAAAAAATCTTGTGAAATAATGCATCCTTTCTGTAATGTTTTAATATGCTTTTTTCATCATTTCCATTTCCATTTGTATGTGGGTGGGCTTTATTTATTTATTTATTTATTTATTATTATGATTTTCATATTGTTTTCCCCTTTTTTTAAATGTATTGTAATTTATTTATTTATTTTAATTTGCTTTGCCTATGTTATATGTGGACAAAATAAGCAAACATGCAAATCCTTTTTCATTTTGAATCTGTCTTCAATAAAACTTATTTGACCAAAAAAAAAAAAAAAGACTTGATTATGGCAGCTAGAACAATGTCACAATTCCCACCCAATGTTCCGCCCATAGAAAATGCATTAGAGGCGGTAGTTAGTGTTTTTTATTTATTTATTTATTTATTTTTTATTTAATGCAAAGATTATAGAATACAAAGTATATATTTATGAATGTATGTGTTGTTTTTTATAAATTAAAAGCTTTAAAATGCTGATGGCTGTTAAACATCCATTAAAAGATAAACACAAAGCAAATAGGATTGCTGTGAGACAATGGCAGTTGGCACATTGATTTACACATTGGCTCTCTGGTCTCATGCTCAAATATGTAATTTCATATTATATTCTATTTTATAATATTGTTTTTATCTGTGCCGTTACTATCAGGTTAGTCCTCAGACACGGCGACGGGCTAGAGCGTCTCTGTCAGACCTGTCCTCGCTGGATGACGTGGAGCAGTTGACTGTCCGGCAGCTGAAGGAGATCCTGGCGAGGAACTTTGTAAGCTTCTCTGGCTGCTGTGAGAAGTGGGAGCTGGTGGAGCGCGTCAGGAGGCTTTACCGGGAGAACGAGGACAATCGCAAATCTAGTGAGTGCTGAACGCAGAACACTGCACTAAATCTAAAACAACAGAGTGTAAAATAATACATTTGTCACGAATATATTGATTTAAAATAAACTGGCCATAAAAGTTTTATTGTTGTCGTTGTCGTTGTCGTTGTTGTTGTCGTTGTCGTTGTTGTCGTTGTCGTTGTTGTTGTAAAAATGTATATAGTTTCTTTTGTATATAAAAAAGCTTTTTTATTTTTCCTTTCAGTGGAAAACGTGAGCAACCCCATCACTGCAGGTAGGAAGTTTCTGACTTGAACTAATAAAAATAATGTTGCTTTTTTTGCTGTAGGCTTAAGTTGATTTCTTTAATGATCAGCTTTGGCTTTCACTTTTAAATGGTAGGATTTGTTTTAAAGGTACACTGTGTAATTAAAATTAAAAATGTCTTCAAAATAATTCTATAAAATGTAAATTATAAAATTTAATTATTTTTTATAATTATTTCAATATTTAATTAATAGAGGACATAATAAATCCACCTTTCAAACTTGTACCATATTTTAACCATATTTTAAATTTACAACACTCTTAATCGTCTAAATGGGACATACTCAAGTTTGGATGCCAAGAAATCCACATTTAAAAAAATGCAAAGGTGCATTGCAAGACTATGAGCTACTTTAATTAATATTAATATTTTAGACCATATTTGATATATATATATATATAACTTTTTTGATTACTAGCCACTGTGGCTTGTAGTTTTGCAACCTTGCTAGCCACTCGTAGGCATGGGACAATAACTGTTTACTGCGGTTTTGAAAAGTTAAGGTTTTAAAACAGTATCTCCAGCAGAAAAGATATCCAAAGATGTTGTTTTCAATTCATTTATATATATCTGTGTTTTTGAAGCTAATGAAGACAGCAAAAATCAAAAGTTCATTTTAATAATTTAGCCTGACATGTTTACTGCTCCTAAACATTTAAAAAGAACATATTTTAGAGCATCAATCACAATATTGTGAAACCGTGATATTTTTATCCAAGGTTATCATACCGTCAGAATCTTATACCGTCCCATGCCTAGACACTCGCCATTTTCACTAGCCACAATTTTCTTGACAAATATATATATATATATATCCATAAATTTAAAATTTGGCATGCTAAAACTACTTGATTTCAAAATGTGTTATGTCCACATGCCTTCTCAATCAATTCACTTTTTTAGTGTGTTGTGAATGACCTTGCTCAATCAGCATGAGCAATTGGGCTGTGGTTTTATAGTGTCACTCTGCAATTATTATTATTTTTTTTGCTTTTATTAATAGTTTATTTCACATGACTTTTTAGTGCATGGCACTGAAACGGATTTGCCAAGTTTTTCTTTGGCCACACCAAACTAATTATTTCCTTCCCACAAATGTTAAATAATGTGTAAAAACAAGCAAAATATAACTCCATACACACAATGTTAATGTCAAGCCCTGTCTAAAGATTAATCAGTTTTCCATCAGTCTTGCTATATTCTTAATGCAGTAAAGCATTTATGCTTCAAATTGGGTTTAAGTTTAGCCAATTTTGGGCAGACATTTTTCTAATACTCAAAAGTATTCTCAATTCTTTTTGAAAGCATGGATAAAACTCCAGGAGTTTTAGATATTGAGATCAAAGATTTTTGAGTATTTTTAAAATACAAAATTTAAGCAAATGATGTCATAAATTAAAAAAAAATCCTTCATTTTAGGCTTTAAATGATTTAATATATCTCTGTAAATCCTGGAGGGACTGCCTTATTGGTTAGTCAGTCCCACTTTATATTAAGTGTCCTGCTATGTACCTACATCAAAAATAAATACAATGTACTTATTGTGTTTATAATGTATTTGAGAACACTTGTGGAGCTTTTGAGTTGGGATAGAGGTTGGGTTGTGGACAGGTTTGGTGACATGGGTAGGTTTTAGGGTGGGTTAAGGTGTAAGGGATGGTCTACAGTGTATTTACAAATTTAGTTACAAAAATTAATTACAGCTGTATATTCAAATATGTATTGTCAAGTACACAGTAAATACATGTATTTACACAATAAGTACATTGTAACAAACTATTAATTCCTGTGTAAGTTCATATTAGTTAAGGCCACTTAATATAAAGTGGGACCGGTTAGTCTCCTGCTGTTTTGCTCTAACTCTTGAGCTTTTGCTGCATCTAAAAGTGGAAACATTTGTAATGGCATTCATTTAAAACATTAATGTTCCAATTACTCAGGACAATAGCGTAAGACTTACCACGTTCATCTGGATTAGATTAGATTCAACGTTATTGTTATTACACATGTACAAGTACAAGGCAACGAAATACAGTTTAGGTCTAACCTTGAGTGCAATAGCAGCAAGTGCAGGATATAGATATGTTATAAAGTGCAATTACAGAACAACTATGGTGACACTTACCGATAGATGTACTATGAACATTTATAAACAGGTTGTATTAAGTATGAACAGAGATTTTCAATAGATGAATGTATATAGAGGTTGCTATTAATAATCAGAGGTATGCCGATAGATATGAACAAAATTGCATATGTATATGTACAGTGGGTATGTAAAATTCAAGATGAATTGGTGCTAAGTGAAATTAATATGTACACTTTAGTTGTGCAAATATTAAACGCCTCTACTTTTTTATGGAAAGCTGAATCACATTTTTTCCTGCAAGACATTTTATTTATGGGGGGCCAATAATTACACGGTGTACCTTTTACTCTCTTAACTCCTAGCCGAGTCTAATAGCTGTGCTTTGCTCCTCCCACTTAAGTGGTAGCTTATCCCCCTCCAATCTGCAATGGCGGAATCGGAGGTAAGGCTTGCGATTGATTGGTGGAAATGTTCCCTGCTCACGCCCACCAGTGCACTGCAGTTTGTGATGTCATTGCACTTCAACTCCCTCCCTGCATGGCCACTGCCAGAGAGCATGTACTCTAATATAAAATAATGATATGATAATGATATTGTTTCTACTGCCTTAAATGATTAATAATGCAGTACGCAGTTTGTTATTAAATTGGGGTAAAAATGATTGATCTTCTGTAATGTTTTACTCCCATAGTGCCATTTCATCCATGCCCTTCATTATTATTTCTGTTGTATGACTAGGGTTCATGCAAATTTCACAGTAAGGATGTAGTGATGCACCATCATTTTTTATTTTTTGTTTTAACTGTTGTCAACAAAAATTCCAGCAGAAAATGAAAGGAGCCAGTTTTGTTCACAGTGCAGTGAATCCACACTGCTGACCTGTTTAAATTGATATTCAGGCAAGACTTGATTGGCTAAGCAATAACTAGTTTTGAGCACTTTGAGAAGTTATTAATGCATTGGAAATCATTTATTTTGAACTTGTGTGTTTGTGTGTGTGCACCAAACTGCACAAGTTGCATGATTTCAGGTGAGCAAGGCCTTGTTGCATCATATCAATGTTTATAACTGTTTGCCAGTAGAGGGCAGCCTTTGTGAATCCATTCATTTGGATCTGGTTTATTACCTCATCTTAGTGAGGTAAGCTCTTAGTTCATCTTAAGAGCTGTAGTTAATAACATCTTATTTACCAGATAAAACAACAAAATTATTTGTTTGTTTAATATAAAAAAAAAAAGATTTCAAGTGTAATGTGCGTGTTTATAGTCAAAGTCAAGTCAAATTTAGCTTTATGGACAATTTAACTTCATGTACAGGACAAAATTGTGTTACTCTCAGACCCTAGGTACATAACGGATACTATTAATACAAAAAGTAGAATTTTAAAAAGAAATTGCAATAAATACAATTACACACATAATAAAATCTAAAAATGTGAGTAAAAAAAGTAAACAATACAAGGCAAGGAGTGCAAACAAGAGTTGTGCAGATGCAAAACAGTAAATAGTGCAAAAAGCTTGTAAATATGATATAGTAAAGCTAAAGTATACCTACAGTAGCATTCTCCAAAGGGCCAACTGTGGTTTCAGGTTCTGTTGTCAATTCTACAATTTGTGTTTCCTAAATTACTGAACTTTATTTTTAATGTCATATACAAATTTAATTCTGTGAGCTTCAGTTTGAGGTTGTACATGTGTTCCAGCACCACAGTGGAAGCATGAAGCTACGAGGGAGTCTAGATAAAGAACTAAATAATGGAGAACTAAAATAGTGAAGTAGTTTTTAGATGCCATATTCCTTATTTTACAGCAAAAATCAGAGGTTATTTTGATCTCCAAGCATTTTAATTTTCATCTGTAATCACTCCACTTTTGTTAGATCTCTAATAAAAGCTACCTAAGGTGGTCCAGACAGATATCCAATCATGTTTGAGAAACAGCTATGACTAACTAGTTAGTTTCTTTGACAATGTATCATAGTGTTGGATGTTTGGGAAAGTGTCTGGCTGGTTGGCAGTGTTTGCCAATAGAAGATAGAAAATATGTATTTTGTTGAAGTTTGGTTGAGCTATTGGTTGATTTTTGTTGTTGCTTTTCAGTTATTTTTTTCTGAACTATTTTATTGTTTAATTAATTTGAATATTTCTTTGTATATTTCTTTTTGTTCAATATTGTAACAGTTTTGGTGCATCACTAATTATGCCTTATTTCCACTGAGCAGAAAATTTAGTACAGTACAGCAGTTTTTCTCAACCACGTTCCTGGAGGACCACCAGTTTTGCACATTTTACATGTCTTCTTAACCAAACACACCATATTCAGATCATCAGCTCATTAGCAGACACTAACGACCTGTAATGAGAGTGACCGCCAAAGGAGACATCAAAAACATGCAGTGCTGGTGGTCCTCCAGGAATGTGGTTGATAAACACTGCAGTACAGTACAATTGAGGTTTGGGTACCCTTACTTGGTAGGCATGGTGTAGGCCGGAAAGTTGCGATGGTCACCATTCTTGCTCAAAAACTGAAAGCTGTGTGTGCCGTTCACATATCGCATCTTTTACACACAAGTTCATTATTTTAAATGTAGAAGTGCATTAAGCGGGAGCACATAAAGAGAATAAGCTGTATGCCTCTTGCGCTGTCCACACATTTAGATGTGTTATTTAAATGACCAGAAGAATAACAACTAATTTACATATTATCAGAAATGTGGTGGACAAATGTGTAAGACTCTATTAGTATGAAAAGGTATGATTTTTAAAAGGTCTGCCCCCAAAACCCACCCTATCTCTACCGCTCATTGAGGGATGAGCAAATTATACTAAAATGTAAGAATGAGATCGTACAAACACGTTGGGGGTTGAACACGTCAACATTTTTCTCAGAAAACATTTCTCAGGGTGCTGCTGACTTGAAATTTTCACTGGGTGTTGTTAACAACCAACGAAATCCTGATTTGCAATGAAAACAAATCTAATTAGTTTACAAATGAAGTTATGTGTAGTAAATGAAATGGCAAAGTATTGAACACATGAAGAAAGGGAGGTGTAGAAAGGCAGTGAAAGCCCAGACAGCAGCTGAAATCTCAGTAGTTATTCAGTAACCCTCTGCTTTTCCTCATTGTAAATGAATATCAGCTGCTTCAGTCCAACATCTACATTAGCAGGATGATGAAGAGGAAACTGGAGTGGATATTTCAGAAAGACAATGATCCAAAACACGAGAAGGGTCTGGCTTGCACGGTCAGGCACCCATGCTTCCTATACAAGTGACGCCATTTACGATCGAGACCTGCACCTGTCACAAATCAACACAAATAAACCAAAAGAAAGTTTCCAGTTTGTTTGCGTTGACAGTGACGACATTGTCAATTAATGCTAATTACTCAATTTGTACACCATAACCGACCCCTACCCCCCGAAAAGCTTTTGTATATATCATATGATTATAATGCTTTAATGTAAATTTACCAAAGCAGGCTACTATTAACATTTTTATACCAGCAAAGCTTATTATTTATTTAAATGAACTATGAGGTCTACATATACACACACATTATACTTCTACAGTTATGAATAAAAAAAACACCAGGAAAATTTCAATTTTAGTTTTTATTTTAAAATATTTTAAGGAGTTGTAGTATTATAACTAAAAGTTACACATTATGGACTTACAGCAATGATTCTTGAATGACTTGGGAAGCTATTCTTTATTCAGCGGGTCCCAGGACGATTGCAAACAAGAATGCAGATGTCGATGCAAGTGACTTCGCCGGAGAGTGCATGGCTCGTTTGCATGAAGTCCTTAACCCAAAAATCTCACAGTTGATTAAATAAACCAATATACAGTATACGTGGTGATAAGTTCGCACGTCTGCGCAGGAGTGCAGCCATATGAAATCGCAGTTTCAGTGCAGTCTCTACATGATCCCAGCCCAGTTTTATAGGTCCTCCACACGTAATGTCAAAATCGACTCGATAAGGGAACGTCTTGACTTGCTTAACGGAAAAAAAGTAGCACAGATGATGTGTAACATTAAGGCAAGCATTCGTGGTTCGTTATGATCTGTTTACGTAACTATAGCAACTGTGCCACCCGTCACCATATGTTGCCAAAAACTACAGTGAAACGCTTAGAAAAAAGGCACTTGAGTTTGTGACAGATAAGAAGTTTGTTGCAATGATCTTAATGAAATCCATTACCTTAGATTTTCCTACTTAAGTTAAATTACACCCTTAAGTTAAATTACGGAAAGATTTTCATGCAAGCGGCTACGGGTGAAAATTGTAAATGACATCACTTGCAGAGGAAGCACGGTTGCCTGTGCGTGCAAGTCTGAGCGTGCAAGCCTGAAGGTGCAAGTGCAAATCTGCAGCCAGACTTTATTGCAAAACACAGCCAAGTAAACTCTCAAATGCTTTCAGAGAAAGAAAATCAAGCTGTAGTATGGCCCAGCCAATCACCTAACTCGAACCCAATAAAAAATACAAAATAAAGATCAGACTTGATAGATGAAAACTACAGAACATCAAGATTTTTCTAGTGTGTGAAATCTGTGAAAAGAAATCACATCTGAGCAATCCATATGACTTCATCATTCATATTAGAGGCGTCTTTACGCTGCCATCACCAAAAAAGCCTTTATATGAAGTAATAAATATCTTTCAGTATTTCAGCACTTTCTCCTTGTCATTACAATATTTCAGATAACTTATTTTTCAGATTTTTACAATTTTAATTTTGTTATATTTTTATGTTTGTATTGTTTGGGTTTTTACCAAAATCTGGGTTAATTCCTTGTCAACAGCTCCTTTAGAAATAATATTCCCAGGAAAATACATGACGTGTTCAATGCTTAATTTCCCCACTGTAAATACGAATTGGTCATTAACTCAAAAAGATATTCCATGAATAACAATGAAAGACATTTAGCAGATTCAATTCTGTCTCCTTTTTTGAGTGTGGTTCATTGTGTTTCAGCTATGTACTAAAAATACACACTTCCTGTGTTCTCGTTCTCCTGGCGTGTTACACTAATAATAGCATTCAGCAGTGAGTCTCACTCCACCCTTTGGGAACCATACTGTTCTGCTACAGCAGGTATGCTCACGAAAGGGTCCCAAAAAAAAGTGGAATGGTACAGTTTGCTATTTTGCATTTTATAGTGGAAACTGAAATAAGTATGTACTGTAGTGCCATGTTTCTCAACCATGTTCCTGAAAGATCACCAGCACTTCATGTTTTGAATGTCTCCTTTGTCTATCATACCCATTACAGCTCTTTCAGTCTCTGCTAATGAGCTGATGATCCGAATCTGGTGTACTTATCTAAGGAGACATGGGAAATGTGTAGAGCTGGTGTTCCTCCAGGAACTTGGTTGAGAAGCACTGCTGTGCTGTACCAAACTGCACTGCTCAGTGGAAACGAGACATTACATATCCTACTCAAATGAACCCTATTGGCTGTTATTAGATTGACCGTAACCTCTAGATCCTGTCCTTCGAGATAAATCGAAACGTCATAACAGCCCATCTGTTTATCTCTCTCCAACAACAGATAGTTGCAGGACACAGTTATCGAATGACGATAACCTGTGTCGAATCTGCATGGACGCGGTCATCGACTGTGTGCTGCTGGAGTGTGGTCACATGGTCACCTGCACCAAATGCGGGAAGCGCATGAGCGAATGCCCAATATGCAGACAATACGTTATCAGGGCCGTGCATGTTTTCAAGTCCTAATACTTTTAGGAATACCCCCTGCTTCCTCTGTTTTGCATTAAGGACGCACTCAGCAAGTGCCCCATCGTCGAGAAAGATAAAGTTCTCAGCGTAGATTTTCATGAAGCTTCAGGACGCCTTCAGCCTGGGATCCGCAATGGCTTTGTCAATAGACGCTTCAGTAAGAACATTCCTCAAGCTCTTCAATGAGGCTTTGTTTTAATATGCAATTGTTCAGCTGCAACACCTCACAACCTCGACCCGATGTCCTGCAGCTTTCTGCTCACCTGTCACATGCAAGCACTGTGAGAAACTCAAAGAACAGAACAATGAGAGTTACTCAAGTGTTTTATTATCATTGTGCACCATAACTCAGCATCTGAAAGTTCCTGTTGCTCTTCTACTTCTCTTCTTGTCAGTGGGATTTTGTTTCTTGCTTGGATTTTGTAGCATCTTGGATTATTATTATTTTTTTTCGAACAAAGTTTGGAGTTCCTACAAGTAACATTGTAGCTCCTGATAACTTGGTATTGGGACCATTCGAGGACTGAGAGAAAGAGGAAATATTTTGTGGTCATTCTCATTCTTTTGTTTTGTAATCCTATGACTTCCATTGTCCAAAAGTCTTCGGACATTTGCAGGTTTGTTAGTCACCGCGTGTGTGGCTGGAAGACCAGCATATGTATCGGTGTATGTGGTGAGAATAATAAAAGAAGGTGGAACTGTTTTGTATGCAAATACTTACATTAATGATGTGTCCTATCTGAAAAGAAAAGCCATGAACTAGTCAAAATAATGAATCTATTTGTATATCGTGTATGTGACAATAACCTTCACTTTAAAGAAACACCGTTTTTTTTTTTTTTTTAAACTCTAGCTTTCTTAGAGTTACGTAATTAACTCATTTTTGAATCCATTCAGCCAATCTGTTTCTGGCTTGAACACTTTTAGCTTAGCTTAGCATAAATC
>NC_141028.1:46320000-46410000 GCF_052040795.2 Danio rerio
ACAAAGTGCAGGGAAAGACAAATCATCTATGGCAACATTGGAGAAAGAGACTGAATGTGAATGTTTGTGAATGTGACCTCAGATTAGAGAGCGCTGTTAAAGATTATCCAGCCTCTTGCACTGTTTAATTCCAAACATAATCCTGCATTCACAGTTTATGTTGTTGTTTTTCCACTGCACCACTTGGCCTACTTCTCCTCTGCACATCGTTTCATTCACAAGAACAAGCGGCCCGTGTGTGGATGTGCATGGAGAATGTGCCGGGCCAGACACCGCGTCCCGAACAAGCACAATGAAGTGGATGCGTAGGAGGCTTGTGCTATTAGAGTCATTCAAGCATCCAGAGAACAACCTGCTCCTTAATGTCTGCAAGCGTGTTGTTTGTGCTCGGGGTAAAAATAGATGTACATGTGGAATTGATCTGTTTACTTTGTGTGAGGCTAGTCATATGGCATTGATTTGTACTTAGTGTGTATTTTTTTAGATATAAAAAATATAATTTGTTTATCTAGGACTTTACTATATAGTGCAGATATATGCTTGATGCAGATAATTGTAGTAAATGTCTGGATTTAGTTTTTGCTTTTTAAATTATAGCCTGGGTTTAATGACACCTGCTGTTCACGGGATGAGAAATCATTAGCATGCTGGGAAGTGCTGTATATTTAGTCAGGACAGGAAGTGTTTTAGTTTATGAAGTGAAATTAAATAAAATTTAATTTAATTAAATTTTAAAAATATAAAATAAAAAATAATAAAATATGATGGTTAAAGGAAAAGAAAGTAAATATCAGATGGCATAAATAAATTTAAATTAAATTAAATTAAATTAAAAAATAAAAAAAATTTGTATGGCCAAAATAAACTAAAAAAAAAAAAAATGATGCCTAAAATTAAATAAAATACAAACTGGATGGCTAAAACAAAATAAAATAAAAATCGTGTCTCTTAAAATAAACAGAAACAAAAATCTGATGGCAAAAATCAATTTATATTAAACATTTTAAATAAAATAAAATGCGGCTTGCTTAAATAAATTAAATTAAAACAAAAACCAGATGGCATAAATGAATTAAAATTAAATAACATAAAAAAATTTAATACAATTTTAGATAGCCAAAATAAAATTAAAGTCTGATGCCTAAAATAAAAAAATAAATTTAAATTGGATGGCTAAAATAAAAATGATTTTAAAATTTGGATGAATAAAATAAAATAAAAATCAGATTGCTTAAAATAAATAGAAATAAAAAGTGGATAAATAAGTTAAAATTAAAATAAATTAAAAATAAAATAAAAACTCAGATGACAAAAATAAATAAAATAAAAATCTGATGGCTTAAAATAAAATAAAATTAAGCACAAATTGGATGGTATAAAGGAATAAAGAAAAAAAAAATCTATAGATGGTTTCTGATAATAAAACTGAGGTCTAACGAAGTGAATTAATATGATGGTCTATGCAAAAATGGAATATTATATTTCTAATATTATAATTAGATGCATGGCTTGAGAGTTAGTAAATTAAAAGTGATTTATCATTTCTGGCTGAACAATTGCTTTAATGGATAAACTACTTGACATATTTTAGATTGATGTCTTGATACATTTTTCTAATCTTGTGTGAAAAGTTATTATAATCAACATTTTTATTTCTCATTTTATTTATTATATTTATCTTTTTTATACCAAATTCCAAATATAATTCAACAAAATGGCTTTTGTTATGATACATTTGTCTGATTAATTTACAACCCCAAATTAGAAAGTCGAAAGCTAGGACAGTAAGGAAAACGCAAATTAAAAAGAAAGTAGTGATTTCCAAATTTACTTTGACTTGTATTTCATTGCAGACAATCTATTGGATTTCATTTGCCAATAGATATGGGAGAAAATTATTAAAATGTTTTAAAAACAATGTTCCTCAATGAAAGATAGTACTACATTTAAATATTTTACCGTAAGTAGTGCATAACAATTAAAAGATTCAAGAAGTCTGGAGGAATTTCACTGCGTAAAGAACAGTGGCGCAACCCTTAATCGAACAACTGTGATCTCTGATTCCTCAGGCGGCACTGCATCAAGAATCCTCATTCATCTGTAAGCGATATCACAACATAGACTCAGGACTACTTTGGCAAACCATTGTCAAGTACCACAATATATAGTTTCATTCACTAATGCCTGTTAAAACTGCACTGTGCCAAAAAGAAGCCCTATGTTAACAGTGTTTAATTGCACTGTTGAATTCTCTGGGCTCGGATGCATCTGGGATGAACCAACACACAGTGAAAATGTGTACTGTGGTTAGATGAATCAGTACAGTATTGCGATTGGAGCACAATATACTACCTTCTTTTCCAGAGACGCCCATACAAATTTCAACAAGACAATGCAAAACCACATTCTGCACACATTACAAAGTCCTGGCTGTGGAGAAAGAGGATAGAGATACTTGACTGGCCTGCCTGGAGTCCCAACCTGTCTCCAATAGAGAATTTGTGGCCCATTTTGAAGTACAAAATTCGACAACAAAGACCCTATTTATACCCTATACTGTTGCCCACTTAAAGGTTTTTTGCAGGAAAAAGGGACAAAAATACACCTGAAACACTTTGTCTTCAATCCCTAAATATCTTTTAAGTGTTGTGAAAAAGAATGGCAACATTACAAAGTGGTAAATGCTTTACTGTTCCAACTTTTTTTTAAAGTTGGCAAAAACCAAAATTGGGATATGTGTTTATATACAAAAAATAATTTAAAAAATCACGAGGAACACATTAAATAATGTGCTGTCATATTAGCTTTTTATATGCGTTTTACATACTGTACCAACTCTTTTTTTTCATACATACAATAGAGATGAACATATTTTAAGATTGTCATTCATCATTGTCAAAATTATTATTATTATCGATGGATGAATGTCTACTACTACTACTACTACTACTACTAATAATAATAATATTTATAATAATAATAATAATAATCACGAGGTCCGTTTTGCAACTGCTATTATTATTATTATTATTATTATTATTATTATTATTATTATTATTACTGCGTAATATCTGACATATGCATATTGATATAAACTATAAATTTTTTTTAATTGGATTCACATTCCCATAATATGAAAACAATGCGATGTAAAACACTTTAGTATGCGTTATATTACCAAAATGAAACAATAACATGATCCATTTATCGTTAACTGAACATTTTATCAGAGTTCAGAGGAACATATTAAATGACTCTATATTACCTATACTATTATTTTCTACACCTAAACACACTGCAGACAATTTCTTCCGCACATGCACGTATTGCATATACTGTAAAGCTCCATTTTTTTGTTAATAATCAGATTTACATTCACATATAGGTACAGTAATCTGAAAACACTATGAGGTAATTAACCTTGGACTGGATTATATAATTCTAAATTAAATAAATGCTGAATGCAATAAAATAACAATATTTTTACATTTAAATATGACCAATTATTCATTTGCCTATATTGCTTTTATGAATTTAATTAACAAATTGTTTCACGGTTAATATGTAAACTTGGTATCTAAATAGGTTTGGGTTTAAGTAAAGTACTATTGAATTGTGCTATAGCAATGGGTACACTTTATTACAATGCATATGATTTGTTTTAGTGTACAGCCTATATTCATTCATTCATTTTCGGCTTACTCCCTTTATTAAGCCGGGGTCGCCACAGCGGAATGAACTGCCAAGTTATCCAGCACGTTTTTACGCAGCGGATGCCCTTCCAGCCGTAACCCATCTTCGGGAATACAGCCTATATATAAAAGCCTATATGTTTTTCTATCTTTGTTCCCTTTTTTTTTTAGCTACACTTGTCTCCTACCAGCTTGCATCACCCACTGAAACTGTACACCTGTATGGAAAGTTGCAGCACAGCGTATTTTGCCCACACAAAATTACAAGGTTTGCTCAACCATGAAAAAGTGCATCATCGCCTTCAGCGCGTGGTTTTGATGTTCCTAATTTAAACAGTCTAACTCGTGTGCTCTTGCCCAAAAGCCCTAAAGGCAAATACACAAGTGTCATCATAAACTGTATGCAAATGTCGCTCTATAATACTGTTTAAACTCACGTCACAACATAAAAAACACGGGTAACCCCAACGACCACGTGCCGGTGGGAAAAGAGGGGAGAGCGCGTCAGCACCCATATATGGAATGTCGGCTGTGGTCAGCAAGCCATATATGGTGCTTCCTTGCGTGACGTTGGTTCCTTATGTGGAAAACGAAGGCGTGGCTGTGTGAGAGGAGACGCGATACAAATACTGTTACCAACCCCGCCTGTACTGTAGAATCACATCTGCTTACCAATAAAAGACTTTAAAACTAAGCTTTGAAAGAAATACAGAGGATTAAAGATTAAACAACTCGCTGTTCATTTTAAAGTAACATTAAACATAACAGGAACAATATTGATTTGTGTCACCTGTAGGCTATTTGTTGTTTATAGTTGTAAAATATAAAACGCTTTCATACATTCTGAACGCGCTGCTGTTGATGCTGTGAAGGTTATTCGTTTCAACTCACGGCTGTTTGTTTGTCTGGAGAGGGCATCATGGGTATCGGCGACCCTCTCGAGATCTCAGGCAGTGAGTTGGTTCAGATTTTGCGGACTCCCTCGGAGCTCTTCGCATCCGGCGGCTGCATCGTGCTGGACTGCCGGCCATTCCTCGGTTTCTCCCGCGCGCACATCCTCGAGTCCCGCAACGTCAACTGGAACTCCATGCTGAGGCGCAGGTCCAAGAGCTCCGTGGTGTCCCTGGAGTGGCTGGTGGCGGATAAGTCTCTCCTGGCCCAGCTGAGGAACGGGGACTTTTCTCCAGTGGTGGTCTTGGATGAGAACAGCCGGTCGGTGAGGGACCTGAAGAGCGAGAGTTTGGCCAGTCTCCTCATCAGCGCCCTTCAGTCTGAAGTCCAGTCCGCCTCGACGCACATCTGCTTCTTACAAGGTAAACTTCAGCTTTACACAACTGCTGTCATTTAGGTATAAACTATTATATTATATTATATTATATTATATTATATTATATTATATTATAATTATAATTATATTATATTATATTATTAATTAAACGACTCACAAAATGTCAATTAAAATAGTCATAATGACTTAACATCAATCAGTTTTCTTACACCAACGAATGTAATTAAATAAAGCATTTCTCCTTATTGTGAGCATTTTTTTCACCTTTAATTTTATTACATTGGGTATTAATAGATTATAAATAGATTTGTATAACTATTAGGTAAATAGACAGATAACACCTTGCAGATATTTGACGGTTATACAGAGCAGAAATCATTTGTTTATGGCAAATGTAATCTAATCTAAATCACACGGAAGTCTTCTTTTAGTTTGTCAAAGACAGATATATTATATAGTATATTATAATATTAATACTTATATATTTATTATAGAAATGACATAAAACAAGAATAACACAGCGACACATTAAATAGCTTGTGTATTAAAATAAACTGTCTTTTGTAATAAATTTACAATTGCTATTTGTTTTAGTTTGTTTTGTTTATGTTACATTAAAATCGTATCATAAAATGGCAGCTTGAAGAAGTGGGGGAGGGGTAGTTTTAAATTAAAGAAATATCTACTTAATATGACTTGTTTTTATATTAAATGCTTAAATTGTTCTAAAATATATTTCTATATGTATCTACAGATGTTAATTTTTTCAGCTGGTGTCATTGGTTATTTCAGGTTTAAACTACGATTTTTTAGATACTAAATGACACTGCCCACTAACAAATGTAATAAAATAAAAAACATTTCTTTGTAATGTGACAATGTTTTTGCCTTTTCTTTTTTATTAGATAGCCTTGGTAAATAGACATATAGAAGACGATATTTGATATTTCTGCACTGTATTTATTTACATTATTGTTATTATATTATCTAAATCCTTTGGTAATAGTTAAATGTAAATGAATCTGAATCACCTGGAAGAATATTGTCTACAATAGTTTATCAATGACAGACATTTGATATAGTATATTATTATATTAATATTACAATACATTTACCATATATACATTTTCACCAAAGTAAAAAAAAAAAAATACATAAACAAAACAAGAACAATACAGTGATAATTTTAAATAACAGTTTATACATAAAAAATCTTTCTTTTGTCATATATTTCTAGTATTTTTTATTATGTTTTTTGTTGTTACTTTCATTTTAATTTGTATCATAAAATTTCAGCTAGAGTTTCAAAAAAACAAAACGTATCCTTTTTTTGCATTAAACAAATACTTAATCTTAAATTGAAAATTTTATAGTTTATATTTCTATATGTATTATAAAGAATAAAGTGTAGTGAATCAGAACAATACATATATGTGTGTATGTAAAAAATACACATTGGGTATACATTGGGTGTACTGTAATTTTTATTATTATTTATTTAATTATTTAGTTATTTATTTCAGTGTAAAAAAAAAATAACTGAACACAAACACACATCTTTCAAATGTCCTTCTCAGATTGTCAAACTGCACAAAATCACAACATTAATTTTTTTTCCTCCATCTGCAGGTGGATTTGATGGATTCTTTGCACTTTATCCTGAGCTCTGCTTTACCGCCCCTGCTGTCCTGTGCTCAAATCACTCTACTCTCAGTGAGCCAGAGCCCGTCATGTCCGGAAGAAAGACTCCACTCTATGATCAGGTTTGCAGAAATCTTAAAATCACAAATACATCAATCAATTACCATTTAGTTTTCATTATCTTTATCAAACACTTCCATTGATTGTTTTGCTCTTTTCATTTACTAGGGTGGTCCAGTTGAAATCCTCCCCTTTCTTTTCCTGGGCAGTGCTCATCACTCGTCCCGACGGGAGACTCTAGAGCGAAATGGGATCACAGCAGTCCTCAATGTCTCCTCATCCTGTCCAAATCTGTTTGAGGAAGAGCTTCAATACAAAACCCTGAAGGTTGAGGACAGTCTGGCCGCAGACATACGTGTGCTCTTTCCTGAAGCCATCCACTTCATTGGTAAGTTCTTAATGAATAAACAGTCGCATTTTCTCATATAAATCAACAATGGATCCAAAAGCTAACTCCTATCTTCGATGCATCTGCAGATTCGATAAAAGAGGGTGGTGGTCGAGTGCTGGTCCACTGTCAAGCAGGAATCTCTCGCTCCGCCACTATCTGTCTGGCGTACCTCATTCACGCTCAACGGGTCCGTCTGGACGAGGCCTTCGACTTTGTAAAACGCAGACGACAAGTCATCTCACCCAATCTCGCATTCATGGGCCAGCTTTTGCAATTCGAGACGGATGTTTTGTGCCCATATTCAGTACTAGAAAGAGAAAGCAGTGGTACTGCGTTTTAGAACACTTGAACTGACCTGTAGGTTTTGACCGGACACTGTGACAGATCTACAAAGGTGCTTTTTGAGAATGCCAATGGTGTACAGCAAGACTTCTCTGGATGGCATTAAATATGGCATCTCACTCTTTAAAAAAAAACATGGTAAAGAAACCAGTCCAATCTCACAAGGAAATGTAACTATATTATGTGTTGTCAATTCATAAGAATTCATGACTTCATTTGTATGAAAATGTAAGATTTTAAAAGGAGACGTGTCCCCGAACCTCTACCCTAAACTTAACCATCAATGGGGATGAGCAATTGTACTAAAATGTACGAATCAAATCGTACAAACTAATACAAAATCCAAATATTATGAATTGGCGTAAGATTGCGTTGGGTAAAACTCAACTTGTTTAGGGAAGTCAAGCATCAACTGACCTATATTTGATTGTTTATGGTAAAACAGACTAAAACGAAATGCCTTTCTGTGTTTCCGATCAACAACGGCGTCGATGACACACCGCACCACCCAATAGCCCTTATGGAAAATGTCAATGTCACGGTCACACCGTGTGCTTGACTACTAACTGTGATCTTATTAACTTGAGATGCTGACGAAAGCGAGAAACTACTTCTGTCCTGCCACGTCGTTTCCATTCAGATTTCAGCAGTGGTTTGTGTTTATGTCAGTGTGTACGTCTGTTCATCTTGATGTCCTGAGTCGTGTTGCATCAGTCAATGTTCCGTGTGACTGATGCTGTGACCATATAAGGCTGTGACGTGTGGTTAGTCTTCTGTGTGGTAAATGTCAAGTTTTTCCATGAAGTTACTGTCTAATTGTCAGTCTCAAAACGAGCTTTAAAGGGCAAAGACCTGATAAACTGTGATCTTGGGTCATTTTAAAAGTCTGTTGAGTCGAGTGGCGATGGATTGCGAGCGCTAAAGACATTTTTTTGTGTATTTTATTTTTGTTTTGTGAATATTTATTTATCATTGAAGCAATGCACTTTAAATTATTGTTTTGATAAGATATTTTGTAAGCTATGCGGTTCACATATTTCAACGTGTAAATAAAATGATGGATTAATTTGTTTAATTTGGAACTGAGTGTCATTTTTTTGTTAATATTTATGATAAAATTATGTTTTAATTCATTGTTTACTGGCAAATTACAGCCCCTGCATCTTTGTAGTTAGCGCTATGTATGAAATATTATGACTAAATAGTAAGAAATAGCTAAACAAATTATAGAAATCTTTCTAGATAAATATATTTATATAGAGAGAAATATATAAACTATTTGCAGCTATAAAAATTGGACATTATATTTTTGATAGAATAAAAGCTGTGTATTCTCACCAATAATAGACACATTTACTGTCTTAACATATTCAAAATATACATATGAATGAATTACAGTTTAAATTGAATACTTAAAATGGATTTCATTATCATTACTACAATCTTCAGTGTGTATAAATATATAATTCTTCTGTAATACATTTATATATACTAGTTTTTTAGTATGTTTTGATTTTGTTACTTCCATTTAATTTGTATTTAAAAATGGCAAAGTTTCATATAGAAAAAATAGGGAAGGGGTAGTTTTAAATGTCTTTTTTCCCATTGAATAAATAAATAAGCTTGAAATGTTATGTTTTATATTTCTTTATGTACTATAAAGAATAAAGTGTAGTAAGTCAGAACAATACATACATGTGTATATACAAAATACACAGCTTGGGTCTATGTACTGTAATTATTATTATTACTATTCTTAATTTCTATAAGTGTAAAAAATAACTGAACATACACACATTTTTCAAATGTCCCCTTTTTTGTCAAACTGCACAAAATATTAAATAGTAAGAAATAGCTAAATATATAATATAAATATTTCTGGATAAAAAAAACAAAAAACATATATATATATATATATATATATATATATATATATATATATATATATATATATATATATATATATATACATATATATATATATATATATATATATATATATATATATATATATATATATATATATATATACTGTCTTAACATATTCAGAAAATATATATGAAAGAATAACTATTTAAACTGAATACTTAAAATGGACTCATAAGGAGTCATAACAGCAGTCTTCAGTGTCAAAAGATCTTTCAGAAATTATTTATTATATTAATGTGTGTTTGTGTGTAAGTAAAACTGCTACATTGTAGTACAGTTTAATAGGTAACATACAGTTTAAAACTTCAATATTGATAACAATAATTTGAATTTAGCTATTTATTTATTTTAATAATCCTTAGGAGTTGCAAGAACCTTATTTTCACATTGTCACACATTAATTTTTGATCATAATAAATATTTTCTGAAAGATCTTGTGATTGAAGACTGTAGTTATGGCTCCTTATAAGCCCATTTTAAGTGTTTAAGCTGTCATTCTGTTATATGTGTACCTTACTTACGATATTAGCGCGCCATCTGGTGACTATTCACAATAAAATACATCCATCCTTCTTTTCAAGCATTCATGCAAGAGACCACTAAGTGGCAGTGTTACACCATACAAACAAGACCCTCTTACTGGCCACCTTAATAATTACACCTCGCTACTATCAGCTTGGTTTTTATTCCTCATGGTCTCCGAGTAGTAGAAGACATTCCTCAGATATTCTGGTCTGCAATGACATGACACCATCACACATTCTCTGTAGATTTATCAGCTGAACCTTCATGATGTAAATCTCCAGTAGCACCACATCACAAACAGTACTCTAAAGCAGGGGTGTTCAAATTCGGTCCTGGAGTGCCAGTATCCAGCAAAGTTTAGTTACAACCACAGTTTGACATACCTGGGCTAGCCAATCAAGCTCTTACTAGGCTTACTAGAAACATCCTTGCAGGTGTGTTAAAATCTGCAGGACACTGGCCCTGCAGGACTGAGTTTGGACACTCTGATCTAATGGATTAAGATTTGGTGACTGTGGAGGTCATTCTAGTGTAGTGAACTCATTATTCACATTCTAAAAACAGTTTGAGAGAATTTGAGCTTTGGCACATTATCCTGCTGGAGTTAGCCATCACAACATGAGTCCGTAACTGTGGACATAAACAGATGGACATGGTCTGCAACAATACAAACACGTTGTGATGTGTAAATGATGCACACTAGGTATTATAAAGCCTAAAGTGTGCCAAGAAAATATCCCACACAAACTCACCGCCAGCTGCTTGAACTATTGATACAGTACAAAGAAAGATATCCTTGCTTTCAGTGTTTATTTTGAACCCGCCATCATAAAGCTGCATCAGAAGTCGAAACTCATCGGCCCAGCCAATCTTTTCTCAAACTTGTCGATTTTTAATAAACTTGTGTGAATTGTAGATTCCTTTTTGAGTCTGACAAGAGGGTAAGCGGTGTGCTCTTCTTCTGCTGCTATAGCTCATCTGCTTCAAAGTTTGATGTGTTGGTTTTCAAAAAAAAATATTTATATATATATATATATATATATATATATATATATATATATATATATATATATATATATATAGAAAAAATCTAAAAAAAAAAAAATAACTGAGATGAGATGTCTTTCTATCAACTGAAGCAGTCTGGTCATTTTACTCTGACATCTGTCATGCAAATCCCAGCAGATCTGCTGTTTCTGAAAACCTCTATCATCCCATGTAACAATAATAATACTAATAATAAGCACATGTTTTAAGTACATTATAGATAAATAAATAATTACCAGCAATATTTCAAATATTAATGATTGAATTGTAAATGTTTGCTTCATTGTTCTGTACTTGTATAACAATATGGTTTACTTGATTAATTTTTTGTACTTCAGAACTTCCATTAAGGTAATGGCTGTATACAACATCACCTCCATACCCTTAAAGAGACAGTTCACTAGTTAACTATCACATGGTCTGAGCAAGAAGATGAAAATCTATTAACCAGCTAAGCACAGACAAAATGGTATCCCTTATTGATACACTTGTTTTTAATCACTTCTTTAAGTGGACTATAGTAGTCGACTAATGTATGGAATACTGGATGAGGGTATAGAGGGCGATTTTGGATACAAATATAATGATCATCGATGCTCCCTGATTGTCACGCTTTTTCGTTTAGTAAACTTAGAAAACGACTGCATTTGAGACAGCCCTCAAAATAGTTAAGTACCTGATCAGTGCCCTGACTACTGAACAAGAGAATTGATTAAGACGCTCCCTAGAATTTCTACATGCCGGTTGCTGCCATATTACCAGCTGATGGCAGTTATGTTAACGAGCAGTTGAACAGGTGACCTAATGCCTGTTGAGCATAACCTGAGTGAAGAGACACAGGTCTTCAACTACTGTATAACAGTATTATCATTAATCTTATTATTTGCTTCCTAAATGATTACTGAATATGTTGAAGGTGGACAGACACCAAGGAAGAAAGTTCAGCAGAAACACAAGCCACAGCTTTGAAGAGTTGTGTGTGTGATTCATCGGCAATTAGCTTGTGAGGTGATTGTGCTACAGAAGGTCACTGCTGCCTAAAGCCATCAACATCTACAACTCTTTCATTGTGAGCAAGGCATGGAAAACACAGATTTTATTTTAAGATTTCTGCCCAACATGGATGGAAGTTCTGAACACTTAAGGTGAAAAATAGACTGCGGTCGCCCATGTGAGGCTGATCCTGTGATGCCAAGAGTGGTTTGGTCAGGCTTTAACTCTCACACGCATCTCTATTAAAACTGAGAAGGATTCTATCAGGATGTCTGGCAAACATTTTATACTTCTTAGCTTACTGTAGCAGTTTTGAATCGAATTTTTTATAGTATCCGGCCGTTTATCGTTTCAGTGCTATTGAGCCTCTCTATATTTCTAAATTACATATTAATATTTATGCTGCTAGAGCTCTTACATGGCGACTGAAACCATTAACCGTCACATATACAAACTTTTCATTTGAGACTACTGATGGCAGTAATTTATTTTTTGCCTCTTTCAACGCTGAATACCTAAACGAATAATTTAAATAATGCTTACGACAGTCTATGGGGAATATTGGCAGTCCCCTCAGCCACAATGCACTTTGTCAGCTAACTGAACTGGAAAATCTGCAAGTTGTCCAGGGTTAATTGTTCTATTTAGCTTGCTCATAACAGCAGAAAAATGATACAGTCACAGCGGGTTTGCTTTTGTTATTGGGAATTGAGATTGGTTCAAATAACTGCGGCAAATAGCAGCGACATATAATTGCAGATCTGCATGTGACTGCTTTCATTGCCCTCAGATTCCTCAGATTAAAGAGTAGAGGCCCTGACGCGTTTATATTCTCACTTCTTATGGCTGTTAAAAGAACTTTTAAAAACTTTTTTTGCGCATGAAACAGTCTGTTATAAACCTTTAACCCTTAACAGAGTAATTTCATACAATGTTTACTTTAGTGTATTATTTACATTTACGATTAGGGATTTGGCATCAAGCGGCAACAGCCCGCTCTCCCTCAACAACACGGAAGCCAACATGGAAGTAACTGAAACTGCAATTCATCGACTGGCCTTTGGGGGCTGGCTCCAGGATGTCCAGATGTTCACTGACTGCAATGCTGGTCCATTTAATTTTTACAAAGTCTTGTTAAGTGTGCATAATTAATTAAGGGTGTGGCCACTTGAGTGACAGCTAGGTCTCGCTGGTCACCGTCAAATCATTGTTTAGTCACTCAATGTGTTACAACAGTGTTTTTAAAAGACTAAACCCTTTACTGATTTAGTACACAACCAAGCACATGTTGTCAGAACACAAACGGGTCACAGATAATGAAGTATTAAGCATTTTCCCAAAGAAAAGCCTGTCTAAGCAAAATGCTAGCAGGGGTTTGTAGCTCCGCTCGCTCCGACTCTTTGCCCTTGTTTGGTATTCCCCTGCTCGGGGCGAAGATGCATGAACAAAATGGCGACGGTTGACCACACATACTTGTGGCTTCATTTGTGCTCTTCAGAAACCTATGGGTGACGTCATGAATACTACATCCATATCTTTTACAGTCTATATTTTGGCATATGCTTTTGTACAAAGGGACTCACAAATGAATAGTTACCATATCTTATTTAAACTATTGGCATACTAAAAATTGAATTTCAATAGTATTATATTAGAAAGTACATTTTTAAAGACACTTTAACCAGGGTGCCCAAACTTTTTTGTATGAAGAGCCAAAAACCAAATGTCATTGATGCCGTGGGTCGAAGGTAAATATACCAGTATATTATATTAATGTTGTCATCGGTTATTTCCCAATTTATTTCATTACTTTTTACTTTAAATTGTATTAACTAATGCTCTATAATTTTGAAACAATCATTAATAGCTATGAAAACAAACAATCACATTTATAACAATGGAGTGTGGTGCTGAATACAGCAGTCAAGCAGAATCTGCCTTTGACTTAATTATAGCTCACCAAAGTCTCTACATTGTCGGTAGCCAGTGTGTACATTTAAACGAAATCTGATTAATTTACACCATTTAATTGAAATACAATTAATTTCAGTTAGCTTTTAACAATAAAAAAAAAAAAAAAACAAAGGGTTACGTTAAATTGGATTAGACAATTTCGAGACCATCTCCATCATACTCCCTTTCTGATAGGATGGCCAGCCAAATCAAAGGTTACCATGGGCCAACTTTGGCCCGCGGGCCCTAGTTTGAGCATCTATGCTTTAAACATAATTTTCATATTCTGGAAAAAAACACTAATGCAAAATTATGGGATTTTTCTTTTTTTTTACATTCACTACCACTGTGAATCACATTGTTCTGCAGGGCCTCCTACTAGGACCAATTTTGTTTTCAATTTAAATATTTCCTCTTGCATCCATTATTAAAAAATATATATAAAAAAGTCACTGCTGTGCTGATGAATTAAGTGGCCTCACAGGATTTATAAATCCACTGCTGTCTTACTGCTAGTTTTTTTTTTTTTATATGATGCAGAATTACACTACAAATACCCTTTGAATGCCCTTTAAATACCAATATTTATACAGGGTATTTGCAGGATCTTAAAAAGTCTTAAAATTTCCAAAAACAAAATTTTAGGCCTTAAAAGGTCTGAAATACACTGAAATATTGTGTTTTAGGTCTTAAATAATTTGGTAACACTTTACAATAACAGTCATTAATAATGATGTGTTAATATGTAAATTAATCATTATTACGAACCAATGATGAGCTATTTACGTTTTTATTTTATACTCGTTTATATTTGCGCGTATTTACGAGCTATTTAACATTAACTACAACAAAATTTACATGAGTTCATATGTGAATAACATCTACCTTTATTACTAGTTAGTACATGATTGTTTGTTAATTAATGTATTAATTACCACATTAGTTTAGGCTTAATTTAACTATCGTGAACTTATGACATGTCAATATATAATAATATTATGACTTTACTTGGAGGAGCACATCATCATTAACCCATTCTTAACTTCTCATGAACTCATTATGCATATCTGTCTTGTGCGTTTACACCGAATAGCAATAGAAAAGTGTTCTGTCAACATCGACATGAACAGTTTAAACACAGGAGTTCATAGTTAAGGATGAGGTAATGAAGATGTGCCCCTTCAAGTAAAGTCATGACATAATTATACATTAATAGCTCATTAGTTCTTGTTGGTTACATTTAGCTTAAATTTAAATCTTAAATAACACATTAGTTAACAAAATATACTAACACGTAATTAATGTAGCCGTTATTCACACATGAACTCTTGTGACTCCTTAAAGCATGCCTTAACTCATCATTGATTCATAATAGATTAACGTTCACTTTACACATTAATACATCATTATTCATTTACTGTCATTGTAATGTGTTGCCAAAAATGTAAAACAGGTTTTAATTTTTCCAAACCAACCAATCACTAACCTTCCATCTCTATAAAAGTTTTAACCAATGTTTATTTATTATCTCGATTTATCAATATGGTTTAATTATCTTCCTATAATAACATATTTTTATTGTGTTTTTTAAATATTTTAACTGAGCCATTCGAAAAATTCCTTAGCATTTAGCCTTGTGTAAGTCAAAAATTTTATTTGCAATGGTCTTAAAAAGATCTTAAAAAGTCTTAAATTTGAATTGATGAAACCTGTAAACCCTGTTTACTGCATTTAACATATATCTTAATATCAAACAACACATTACAGTTAAAATTATGATCAAGTAATTTGCATATGTTTACTAAGTTAGAGTGTAGCATGACAGAACATTTTTAAAGCAAATTTGTAAAGCGAAGTAAAACTTTTGTTTCTAATATTAAACAAAAACTGTTGTGAAAGTGTGTCTTTAAGTTCACTTGTGGGTATTAATTTGAGGAGTATTATATTTTCTGTACACTTTTCAGATTCAGAAATACACTACAAACAAAATCAAGCACACTTTTTTTTCACCCGGGTTGAATTAAATGGCTGATATGTAAGTCTATCAGTAAAAAAAGAGCATGACTTCTCTTCAGAAGGAACATTATGATCCTCTTGAAAGCTATTCAGGGGAAAAAGTTCTGTAAATTAATTCATTTATTGATTCATTCATTCATTTTCTTGACGGCTTAGTCCCTTTATTAATCTGTGGTCGCCACAGCGGAATGAACAACCAACTTATCCAGCACGTTTTTACACAGCGGATGCCCTTCCAGCCGCAACTCATCTCTGGGAAACATTCACAACAACTCCATAGATAACTTCATTCTCATGGGTGCCATGATCTTATGCTATGCAGATATGAACAGAAAAAAAAACATGCAAACTTAGCATAGCCTACTGTAGATTTGAATTATACAGAATGATTCAAAAGTCACAACTCAGTAATTGCAGACAAACGATCAGTGGTGGAAAGAGTACTGAAAAATCATACTCAAGTAAAGGTACCATTACTTGCCTAGAAATGTTGTGTAAGTAGAGTAAAAGTACCTGTTGTAAATATTACTCAAGTAAAAAGTAGAGCTTTCAAAAGTACTCAAGAATAGTGAGTATTACTCTTTTAAAAGCTGATGCGTTCACATGTAATGTGTGCATGTGTGTGTAAACGTAACATTCTGTAGTGCATCGAGTTATTGGCAAGCAGGCACACAACATTATAAGACATTAACATTAGGTTAGATTGTCTAGCCAGTTTCTAAAGATAACGTTATTTGTTCACTAACAACATCAAATGAAGTTGATATTTGGTTGACTTTAGGTTGTGCTGGAAAGTGACCATAATTCAATGTCGAGCAAACATCCAACGTCATTTTGGCATCACATGCTGACACTTCCATGATTTTCATGGAAAAACAAAATGCAACATTCCCATGACACTGGGGTAACACTTCATTCTGACATCATGTTGACATCTTGTGCCTGCTGGATGTTTAAGGCCATTTCGATCATCATACAGTAAACATCTGTCAGCTTCTCATCAGTGACATGCATTGACCCAGAGACTGTTAAGATGCATGTAAAGATTTTGGACATCTTGTACACTTTTAATGCTTCCGAACAGTTTGCTGCAATTATAAAGCGCACATGTTTTTAGGTAGGGTTAGGTATCGCTTGAGGTTATTTCAATACCGGTGCTAAATCGATACTTTTAAAACAGTAATCGTGCCAAAACGGTGCCTGAACCAATACTTTTTAGCCACAAAATTATTTGAAAAAAAAAAGAAGAAAAAAAAATTATCATCGTAATTAAGCAATATAATTAAATATTTATAATAAGTTTAAAGCAAACATAAATTCATATATTATATATTTGAATTGCATTAATATATTTCTTTTGATCAACCCTATTTGATGCACCTTCTATCTGAGTTTTGATTGGACAGGAACCACAGGACTGATTTTTCTAATCCCCATAGACAAGAAAAATTAAGTAATGACTGAAGGTTGAAGAAAAGTAGGGGAGTAAAAGTACTGATTACTTCACTAAAAATGTACTCAAAGGAAAGTAAAAGTATACACATTTTTAAAACTACTTAATAAATTTCAATTCCTGAGGAAACACTACTCAATTACAGTAACTTGAGTATTTGTAATTAGTTACTTTACACCACTGCACACGATTAACTGACATTCCCCAGCAACATTGCTGGATATCAATTATTTTAATCGTTCCTTCAAACACTCAAATGTGGTATTTTTCTATAGGCTTCCAATTAGGAAAAATGATTTCAACTGAGATGTTACATCTTTGATCATGATTACATGGTTACTCATTGCACTGAATGTCATTCAATCATATTGTAAATAATAAGAGCTACCAACTGTGAAAATAACTTTAAAGCTAAATACAAATAATCAAGATATACTGATTTCAGAATGACTGATTAATACTGAATGCTCAAACATCTGCAAAAGTATTATGGTTTAATATTGTTCTGAGAACACGAACAAATGTGTTTGTTGTCCATAAGGGGGCAGAGCTTACCACAGTTTTGTAAAAAAAAAAAAAACATACACAAAAAACATGTATTTTCCATTCTATCTATCTATCTATCTATCTATCTATCTATCTATCTATCTATCTATCTATCTATCTATCTATCTATCTATCTATCTATCTATCTATCTATCTATCTATCTATCAAAACAGTAAACTAATAAAACAGCCAATATCTCTCTAAAACATCGAAGGGCTCTCTGTACAAAATACTGCTTTGTGCAAATATTTATTGGAAATAATTTTGCATTCTGGAAATGCATCAAATCATTCGACCTATCTGACATAACGTACTATGTTCTTTGCTACAATCACTATTGATAAAGGTCATCCAGGAAACAGAAACTCACTGATCCTAATGGGTACGCCTGAAGGGGTTCTAAATTGCATTTGGGTATATGTTGCACTTTATCATATCTGAAGAGAGCATTAACCACTTGATCTTTCAGAAATGAAGCGCAAAATACGGTGCGGAGGAAGCGCTCGACCGTCACGAGTCCTTTTACGCACGAGTGTGCAGTCTGCGATTAAAGTTTCAAGCGTTTTAAAAAGCTTTCTGTTGCTTTTATAGTTTGTTTGGCTTTTACTTGTTGTTTTTTGTTGTTGAATGCAGTCAGCAACTTAGTGATAAAATGCTCTGCAGCGTTTTTTTTTACGCACAATAACAGCAAAAAGCTTTTTTCATTTTCCGTACCTAATGTTTTCAAATATATCCTGTTTGCAAGTTTCCTAATAATAAACAGTGCTCTTTATTGTGCAGACACCATTAATCAAAATCATTACCTTTATCCATTTTGGATACAAGTTGATTGTGCGTCTGACCTCTCCAAAAGGTTTGATTAGAATTGCATCCACTACACGCCTGTATTTGTTTTATGCTTGACAATAGAGTGTTAGGATAGGTCAGGCTTTTAAGTGGGAGGGAAGAGTTCGCCTCATGACGCCCGTCCTGACATCACTTATACTGGGGTACTGAGGAGAACCGTTGCGTAGATATGAAGCGAGAGCGGCTCGCTCGAGCCGCACCGATACTTAAAACTGTCACCGAGGTAATGCGCGCGGCATGTAGGAGGCATCCAACCTACTGCATGAGATACTGCTGAAACAGGAGAAACACGAAGAGAGACGGAAGACAAACTGTTTTCACTTATACTTCTTTTTATTACTTGGACATACCCGACTATTTTGGAGTGCCTCTGATCCTTAAGCCGACTTTCTCCACTCAGGAATGTAACAACGACACAACTACACCAGACTCCATCATTTATCAGGGTAGTTGTTGCACTTCAATTCTTTCTGCAAACTTGTGAAAACTGTGAGGGGAAACTGGCACATCGCCGCGCGCTGCTGCGCTCTCTCTGGAGATTTATATTTAAAGCCTCGCGCTCCGTGGAGGGTTGAGCATCTGGGTAACCTAGATTTAAGCATTCCAATATATTTGTTTTGTAATTACTTGTCAACAATTTAAGAAGATTTTGAATTCGCAATTTGAATGTTCCAATTTTGTAATGTTCTAACTGAAGAATTATTATCGAAATCATTTAATAGAAGCACAATATTGCGCATGATTTTCACATTGGCATTTAATCAATCGGTCACTTCGGATTTGATCACTCATATTTCTGCAGTAGTCTTTTGTTTCGGCTTTCCCCCCTCTCACATTTCAATTTTCCACCTGTCTTATGTAACAACATTCTTAAGTTGATGATATAACGGCAGACAAGCAAAAATACTTAATAAGAATCATAAATTAAAATGTATTTCAATTAATTGGATGTTTATTACATTTTATTAGTTGCATGTTACTCAGATGTGGCTTATTTCAATCTTTTGAGATGCAAAATAATAAATTCACAACACTCGACGAGATGTGACATAGGATGACTGACAGAATCTATAGTGCAGTTAGCAATGTATTCATTTGTTTATACGTAGGGGGTTTTGTACATAAAGGTTTTATTTAATGTAATATTTAATAAAATATTGAACACTTAGTTTTTAGAACATAAAATAAACACCAAAACCATATTATTTAACTTATTCTACCCACATACGGATTGCCATAGAGAAGAATTGCCCACGTGCACTTTCTGCATTTGCAGTCATGGATAGCCCGTGCCCTGTTGCCGTGGGTCTGCCTGGCCACACTAATGGCACTGGAGGCACGTCTTCACCGACTTGTAACCAGAGCATGATAAAACTCGCCCCGTACTCTCCTGAAGCCACAGCAGCCTTTGCAACAGCCATCACATTGATGATGCTTATTACAATAGTAGGCAATATCCTGGTCATCATTGCTGTTTTAACAAGTCGCTCACTAAGAGGACCCCAAAATCTTTTTTTGGTCTCCCTTGCTGCTGCAGACATTTTGGTGGCCACCCTCATCATCCCCTTTTCCTTAGCCAATGAACTGATGGGCTACTGGTATTTCCGCTCTGTATGGTGTGAGATCTACCTGGCGCTGGATGTGTTGTTCTGCACTTCCTCCATAGTACATCTGTGCGCCATCAGTCTAGACCGCTACATGTCTATCTCACGTGCTGTCACGTACGGTCCCAAGCGGACACCGAAACGAATCAAGTGTGCCATTTTGGTGGTGTGGTTGATCTCAGCGGTAATCTCATTTCCGCCACTACTATCTATGAACAAGAATAAAGGTGGTGGCGAGTCAGGTGCGCTGCCTCAGTGTCAGCTCAACGATGAGCGCTGGTACATCCTGTACTCTACTATTGGTTCCTTCTTTGCTCCTTGTCTAATAATGATCTTAGTCTACATGCGGATCTATCAGATCGCCAAGCAGCGCACACGGTGTCCACCAGGGGAGCCCCGCAAAGAAGCCCCAGCTAATGCTACGACTCCTCAGCACAAGATCCAAAATGGAAGAGGAGATGAAACGCCAGGCACCCTTCAGAAAAAAGCCAGGCCTCCAACTTTGGCTGTGTCCCAAGTGGAGTCTGTCCAGCAGGCAGCAAACACCCCGATCGCCAACAACCTTCTGCAAGCCCCTTCAACAACCTTGACACCAACCACCCCATGCCCCTCGCCATCTCCTTCGAATTCATCTGAAGTGGCTCCCAGTAAAAGTAAAGAGGGGAAAAAGGAGAAGAAGAAGAAGAAGAACAACAAGAACAAGAACAAGAAAGAGCCTGACAACAATAATGGAGAAAGCATGAGCTCTGATTCGGACACTGAGCAAGGTGGGAGGGGGTTAGAGGTCCCTTGCACCCCGACTATGACCCCCAGTGGCATTCATTCTCCTGCCACTATGCAGAAATACAGAGACATGATCGCCACCGCTAAAGGTGCCAAGCTGGTGGCCCGAAAGGCCAAGCAAGATGGAACGCCCAACTCTGCACGCCGCAAAGCGATGGTGAACCGAGAGAAACGATTCACCTTTGTGTTGGCGGTAGTGATTGGTGTCTTTGTCATTTGCTGGTTTCCCTTCTTCTTCTCATACAGCCTACAGGCTGTGTGCCCAGAGTCGTGCGCCCTGCCAGAGCCACTCTTCAAGTTCTTCTTCTGGATCGGCTACTGCAACAGCTGCCTCAACCCGGTCATCTACACCATCTTCAACAAAGACTTCCGCAGAGCCTTCAAAAAGATCCTCTGCAAGAACACCAAAGGCACATTCTTCTGAAGCTCCTGAGGTGCATCGTCTCCTCAGATTAAAAAAAACAAAACACTTACATCTATTCAGAACACGAGTGTCAGAAAAAACACTAAAAGAAGCACAATAATGGCGTTGTTGTGATGTAAACGAAGGGCTTTTTGTGCTGCCGGGTGAACCGAGGAGACCACGCGACTCAAATGACTCTATTCTGTCCAGGTTATCACCTCAGGCTTCAGACTCAAGGACTTGTGCTATAAATGGGGCTAATCCAAAAATATTCACGGACATTGACAAATCAAGGCTGAACACAAAAGAACTTACAAGGACTATGGCACACCTGCAAGGACAAGCCACAGGATTTGGAGCTCAATACAAAGGTTGCTGCATTTTTTTTTCCTCTCTTGTTTTTTTTTTGTGTTATTTCTCGCCTTTCTAAGAGTCTTGAGGATTTCTCTAAGGATTTCAGAGGTACTCCATATTCAGAATATTTACTAACTGATTTTTCATGCTGATTGGTCTACTTGATGCCTACACAGCACTATTACTGAGGAACAAAGCTGAAAGACACAAATTACTCTTTATGGAAATCCTTGCCATGGGCAATGTGTATGAAACGAGCTGACGCAAGTTTCTCCGATCGAACATTAAGGCTTTTAGTTACAGATTCCCCTCTAGTGCAGGACCATAGGGGAGGTTGTTGCCATGCTCTGATGCAGAAAGGCTTTGTGAATACAGAATACTTGTCATGGATTGAACTGATTGCTAATAGACTTTTGAATTGATATATGATATGATATGTTCGGTATGTATTAGTACACATGCTCTTTTTAAAAAAAAAATAATGATGATGATGACTCTTTGCGTTATCAAAAAAAAGACTTTTAGACTTCAGTGGCTGTGTCAGATGACACAAACACCTCCTGATTTCCCCGGAGGTGCTCTTTCTGACTCTGTCTTTGTATAAAAGAACAAATGATAATTATTTGTTGGTGTACACTGATCTACTGCACCCTAAATGTGTGAACATTCAGCAGGGTGATACTTTGGGACTAAGGGCTGATAGCAGTGATGCTTTCCATTTCTTTGATCATTGTCTTTTTGCTGATGATCCCCGTGAGTGTGTGCGCACGCACAGAGCAAATATTGTGAATGGGTATGTGTTGCGTCCGACTGCTGTGTATGTCTGGAGATGTATGCTGTGTGTGAGAGGGTGTGCGAATGTTGTTGTGTGGATGTTTCTTTGCTTAAGGTGTGCGTGTTCACATCCCTCCCCGATTCCACTGGCACTAGTTCAACTATATATGTATGTGCTTGATTAATGTGGCTGGTTTGCCATATCTGCCAGTGCTTATGATACTTTCTCGTGCCAATGCTTTTACATGTTTTGCTGCTATAAGTTCATTTAGTATCTTTTATTTTGTTTTTTAAACCAGGGTTTTACTTCAAAAGAATCTCTTGCAGTTCATTTCGAGGCAATTTGGAAATGAGGCATCTTAAGCTGAGAACTGTAAATTATTACGTGAATGATTTTTGTATTTATTTATCTTGCTATTTGCTGTTCCCCTGTCATATACAGTGCTCAGCATCATTTTGAAAATATTTTTTTTTCTCCATTTCTCAGTGAATATAGGCAATGTATTTTGGTGCATTTAAACAAAGACAATTTATTAAACAGATATATTTATTAAAATAATATTTTAGTCACCAAACATATTTAGAAATTGAAAGATAATACAAACAAATTCAAGCAAAATATTGCAAAAAAATTTTTACAAACCCCAAAATTTCAACTTAATCTTTATTATTATTATTATTATTATTATTATTATTATTATTATTATTAATATTATTATTTGTTTCTCTTGATTTTTCCTGTTTTTTAAATTTGTATTTAATATTTTTCAATAAAATATAAATTTGGCTGTACTAGTTTTTGGACCGTTATTGTAAGTTATTTTGTTAGATAAGTTCCAGATTTGGCTTCAGTACTGACTAATCTAATGTATTTGCTCAAATATAACATTGAATAGCTTCCTATTTAAAATATGAATTTACAAGAGAGATTTGTGAGTTGTGTACTTATAAATGCTGAGCACTGTGTATATCTATTTTTCCAACTTCCTTTATTTTTTTTTCCCAAGGGGAAACAGACATGAGGAGTTCAGCTTTAGCTACAGCACAATTAAAAAAAAACCTTCTACTGTACATTATTTGTGACTTTTATTTTTATATATGTGGCAGGACATATTGCATACGGGCTTAAAAAGCTTTGCAATTGACCGGATCCTAGTAACTGTATGCCTTTTTGCCTCCTGGACTCTTCTTTTAGTGTAATGCTGTTGGTTTTTCACTGCTCTTTAAAAATAAAACCGCTGAGCTGTGTGTGCCAACTGACTCATTGCTGTTAGAGAATAAATATGGCGCTTTCAGTACAGATGAACAGATTTCTATCTTGACAGACGTCATTGACAATTTCGAAATGGGAAAAAGGCTTTATGAAAACCAGTCATCGCAAATTTCCTTCTCCAAAAAGCAGCACTTTCTTGTTTCAATGAATTGAGCCATCTGCAAACATGTTGAATGAACACTTTTTTTTCGGTGACACTTCATTTTGATGGTCTATTTGAGTATTAGTAGACTGTCTGCTTATTATCTGCATACTGCTACGTCAACAGACATTTAACTGACTATAAGAAACTTTGCAAGTACTTGTCAACTTACACTAAATTATTACGTGAATGATTTTGTATTAATTTATCTTGCTATTTGCTGTTCCCCTGTTGTATACAGTGCTCAGCATTATTTTGACATTAATATTTTTTATCTATTTTTTTGTGAATACAAGCAATATATTTTAGTGCATTTAAACAAAACAGATTTATTAAACAGAAACATTTATTAAAATAATATTTTGGTCACCAAACATATTCATAAATAGAAGACACTGAAAGATAATACAATTAAATTCAAGCAAAATATTGCCAAAAAATACAACCTACGATTTAATTCAGAAAAAATTACAACCTACGATTTAATTTATTAAACAGATATATTTATTAAAATAATATTTTAGTCACCAAACATATTTAGAATTTGAAGAAATTGAAAGCTAATACAATTAAATTCAAGTAAAACATTGCAAAAAAAAAGACTACTTACGATTAATTTTTTTTTTTTGCTTCTCTTGATTTTTCCTCTTTAAAATTTGTATTTAATATTTAAAAAAATATATATATACATTTGGGTGTTTAGTTTTTGAATGGTTTTCATATGCTATTTTGTTAGATAATAACACGCTGAGCTGTGTGTGCCAACTGCCTCATTGGTGTTAGAGAATAAATATGGCGCTTTCAGTACAGAAGAACAGATTTCTATCTTGACAGACGTCATTGACAATTTTGAAAGGGGAAAAAGGCTTTATGAAAACCAGTCATCGCAAATTTCCTTCTCCAAAATGCAGCACTTTCTTGTTTTAATATATCGAGCCCTCTGCAAACATGTTGAATGAACACTTTTTTTTCGGTGACACTTTATTTTGATGGTCCATTTGAGTATTAGTAGACTGTCTGCTTATTATCTGCATACTGCTACTTCAACAGACATTTAACTGACTATAAGAAACTTTGCAAGTACATGTCAACTCACACTAACCTTAAACCTAATCTAACACTTACAGTACAATCTAATGAGAATTAGTTGACATTTAGACACAATGTAACTTAAATTCAATAAAGGACCATCAAAATAAATTCTGACCTTTTTTTTTTTATTCAGGTGTATGATTTTTACGGATTGTACAAGAATCTACCACACAGAGAGAGGAAATTTGTATTCAGAAGAGCCAAAGCAGATGTTTTGGTGAATTAGACGATGAGATTAATTGGCGCTTTGGCAGATGCACGCTGATATGGTTGGATAAACTCTAAGTCTCCCTTAAGGTCAATTTGACATCCTTTAAATCCTTTTCAAAAAATTAATATTCACAGACATGATTGCATTAGGATTGGTGATGTTTCTGAACACAACAAAGTCATGGAATTGAAGGATTAATACTGGGTCGACTTTAATACTTAAAATGCAGGTTCAGCTTCTTTGGTGTTAATTGCCTTTTTTTTTTATCAAGAAAGCACTTTAAAAACGTTGGAATGGAAATAAAAAAGTCTTAATATTATGTGTTTTTTACGAGATAAGAGGCAGACTGCAGACTCTCAAACGGGGATGGAGACTCATTTCTGGTAAATGAAGGAAGATGCTGCATTAAATAATTGATGAAGTCTCCATATGAAGTGTGTAAATAATTTTGTATGAATTAGTAGCTCACCCTTTTCGATAACCACAATGGAAAGCCTCAAAACTCTTGATTGTGTCGAATTTGAACTCATCCATTTCACAAGTGGAAACTAGATTTAGAGAAATGAACATATTTCCCCAATGTGTGGTGCTGTCAGCTTGTTTTCAGTTAAGCTTAATAAATGGTACTGGTGAAAAACACTTCATTAAGCATTCTGGTTAATGCAGAAACTGAAAAGTTCGGAGGAAATTAGGACTTTTTAAACGACAGAATTTAATTAGCGGTTGAGTAAGAGCCTGGGATTGTGGGGAAGTGAGCTCTGGAAGAAAAGCAAACACGATTTTTTTTTCAAAACAATGTAAATGAGCTTTATTTAGTCTCTGAATCCACTCTTTTCTTTAGGACGGTGAAGCAGAACTTGTGATCTTAAAAAGATAGTTCACCAAAAATTTTACATTCTGTCAACATTTACTCAACCTTCACAAAACTGTCTGAATTTCTTTGAATGTTGTACACAAAAGAAGTTGATTTGAAAACTGTTTGAAAAAAAGTAACCATTGACTTCCATGGTGTTTGTTTTTCCTACTATGAAAGTCAAATATTACAGGTTTCTAATATTCTTCGATATATCTTATTTTGTGTTCAACAGAACAAAGAAACTCATAAAGGTTTATAACCACTTGAAGGAGAGTACTAACTCTTAAAGTCTAGTTACAGTAGAGGTTTGTTTGGCACATACACGCTGTAAAAATATCTGTTAATTATATCTGAGAATATCTGAATCCAAACTTGTTTTCAGGACAGTGAAGCAGATCTGATAAAGGGACAGTTCATCCAAAACTGTCATCATTTACTCAATCTTCACATGTCTGTTTGATTTTCTGTTTGAAATGTTGGAAAGAAATAAACTTTGACCTCTATAGTGTTAGTTTTACCTACAATGAAAGTCAATGGTTACAGGTTTCCAACGTTCTTCGAAATATCTTATTTTGTGTTTACCTGAAGAAAGAAACTCATAAAGGTTTATAACCACTTAAGGAGGTATACTGACAGAATTTTCATTTATCAGTGAATTAACCCTTAGTGTCTAGTTACAGTAAAGTTTTATTTGTGATATGCACACTGTAAAAGTATCTGTTAATTATATTTGAAAATGTTTTCAGGACAGCGAAGCAGATCTTACTCATAAAGGTTTATAACCACTTGAGGGACAGTACATAGTCACAGAATTTTTCATTTTTCAGTGAACTACCCCTTTAAATCTATTTACAATAGAGGTTTGTTTGTGATGCACACACTGTAAAAGTATCTATTAATTATATCTGAAAATATCTGAAACCAAACCTGTTGTCAGGACAGTGAAGCAGATCGAAATAGAAAGGGACAGTTCATCCAAAACTGAAAATTCTGTCAACATTTGCTCAACACTCACGTTTCTGATTGATTTCTGTTTGAAATGTTGAAAAAAAGTTAACATTGACTTTCATAGTGTTTGTTTTTCCGACTATGAAAGTCAATGGTTACAGGTTTCCAACATTCTTCAAAATATCTTCTTTTGAGTTCAACAAAACAAAGAAACCCATAAAAGTGTATAACCACTCAAGGAAGAGTACATATTGACAAAATTAGATTTTTCAGTGAACTAACCCTTAAAGTCTAGTTATAGTAGAGGTTTGTTTGTAATATAAACTGTAAAAAATATCTGTTAATTATTAGTTTCCGTATTTTGTGATTTAGAAGAGTTGTCCATTTATTTATGGCTATGAATTGCATTATGGGAGCTAGATCTCTGCTCTGTCAACTTGAGAACTTGTTAAAAATTTTACGTAATAAAGTGACTTTTATTAATATGTTTTGTAGTTTGAAATGATATAAAGTATAATAACTTGTATTAAGAGAAATACGTCTGTTAAATAACAGAAAAAGTACTGGCAGTTTATTACAAGGTTTTTGTAGCATAATATTCAACACCAACCCAGACAATAGGTCACTTTAATCTTTTAAAAATGTTAACTAAAGTCATTTTTTTTTTAACTTTTCAAAGTTTAAAGTTGTTGGATGAAAGATCAAGATCCCATAATGGAACTAAAAAGCATCAATAAATGGGGGAAAAAAAAAAACTAATACAAATCACAAAATACAAATAAATACTAATTTATGGATAGTTTTTACAGTGTACTGTAGTGCAAAAACCCTGAGTTCTCTCCAAAAGTAAACATTCATGGTATGTTAGGGGAAATGTTTAATACATCCATCTGTTTTTTTTTCACAAAATAAATCTCACTTGGGTGATTAAGTCCCTAAAGTAGAGTGGAGGGGTAGTAAATCAGCCCAAAGGGGTTTAGTTTATGAAAATCAGCAGCTGGATGTACATAATCTTCCTTATTACATAGCTGAAAGTAAATAAGTAGACACGAAATGTTGATTTAAGTTGAACAGTTCCTAGGAGTTGACTTTAATGCAAGACCAAGTTTAAACCAGACAAACGCACCACTAATTACACAGCTTTTAACTAAACAAATTAAATTAGTGGTTTGACAATAAACTGTTTATCTTAAAGTTTCAAAACAAGTTTGATGGGTTTAACTTTTAATTCATCAGCCACTTTAGCATTAGTTTAGTCCATATGTTTTTATTTATTTATTTATTTTTATTTATTTATTTTTGCAGCAGGAAGCCTTACTTACCTTAGGGATTTAAAAAATGGTTAAAGCTTTTATAAGCCATTAGCCAAACATGCTGCTGAGGAGAGTCACAACAGTGCATTTAATTTAAAGCAAAGCCATGTTTAAGAAGTTGGTTGCTTAAACTGCAGCTGGAGATATTTCCTAAAATAAAAATCTACTTACTATTTACTCAAACTGTACCAAACCTTAATGACTTTCTTTTTATGTTGAACACAAACAATTATATTCCATTGACTCCTTCTATTAAAAGCTGTCAATGGTTACCAATTTTCTCAACTCTTAAAATAATGCCAAAAAGGTTTGCACCACTGGAGGATGAGCAAGTGTTTTTTTTTTTTTTGTTTAGTTTTTTTTTGGAGAAGGAGGGAGAGGTGTAAACTATCCTTTTAAAGATTTCCATGGGCTCCTTACTAGTTGAATTTTCTCCACAGGGTTATGAATGTTAAATCTAATAAATTTCCTGTTACAGAAAATGAATTGAGATGTAACCTGAATGTTGAGGTAAATATGAAGAGTTCAGATGCAAAAACCCCGTCTGAAATTTAGTAAAAAATGAAAAAGTTTCCCAACCTCCGTTGTTTTTATTTTTTATTTAGTTCACTATAAAAACCATGAAATATATTTTTGGGGGCATAAAAGTGAAATTACTGTCAATTTTTTACTATCAATATTTGGGAAGCAGTCTGGACTCTCACCTTACTGTGAGCCTGTTCAAAATGTCTGTAAGCTGAAAGAGAAGCTATTTGTTTATGGAAAAAATATTACAAATTTGTTTGTTTTCTGTATCTTCATGCCATAATTTTGTCCCCCTTGTCATTCCGTTTGCCTGTTTGGTCACAACAAATGATATGCTGGAGTCAATAGCTAGACATGCACAATAGGGCCTACAAGATAGACTTTCTGGATAGACACATCATTGTTTTGCTCTATCTCTCTCTAATGCTTTATCATTTCAAAATTACATTATGAACACAGGGATTAAACTGAATTATCAAACTTTAAATAGTGCTACCTCAGCAGCACTCTGTGCTTTGGTACCAAAAGTTAATACAAAGACTGATTGTTCCACCAGATCTTTAGCAAATGGATGTTTGTCGTTACCGGCTTTTAAAAACTATTACTGACAGAGATCTTTCTTTTATGCATAGATCCCACAACATCTAAAAAAACAATACCAACACTGATACTTTTTAAAAAAATCAACGCTCGTCATCTGGTCAACTATCACTTTAGCCACTGAGATTGTAGCCTGTTTCTGTATGTATGTTCGGATGACTGTATGCTTTTATGTTCTGCAGAGCAGGAACCTGCTTAATAACTGCATTCATGCTGAATCAGGCCTGATTATCTTTTAATATTTTCCTGTTTAAAAATGATAAATAAATAAATAAATAAATAAATAAATAAATAAATAAACAGATAGATAATAAATACCATTTTGTCACTTTAAGCAGCATAACAGACTATTTTACTGATGAAGGAAGTTGAAGTAAATGCAACAGAATCAGTTGAATACAGTTTTACTACTGATGAAAGTCTTTATTGATGATTATTACATTAACTTTCTGGAAAACTATATTTGACATTCATCTCACACTGTGTGTATGATCCAAATTCAAAGTGTAGTAATGTAATTTTGTAACTGTGTTCATTGCCATGAATAAAAAAAAATAATAATAATATTTATTTATTTATATTGTTAGAAAATAGGAATCAATTTGTTAATTACTTTTGTCTATTTTTCTTTGAATCAAACAATTATTTTTATAGGTCATGTAAGGGTCATATATTAACTGAACTTTTACTGTGGTGTGTGAGATGTTGTACATACTAATTAGCATTTTTGCAGAAGTAAATGAATGCTGATCCAAAATTAAATTCACCTCTGCAGAAACTTCCTGTCTGAAGAAAGGTGTTGACTGAACACAGAGCACAGAAAGTTTTGTGCTTTTTTGTTGTGCAGAAAATTTGTAGTAAAAGAGGACTTATGTCTGGGGTGCGGCCAATGGAGGACTGAACAATGAGTGACAAATGACGAATTTCACCAAATTCCACTTGTTAATATCAGCTGCCTATATAAGTTCAAGTCAGGAAAAGAAAGTGGTTGAACACCTCCTTAATGTAAGTTTTGCTTTGCATTGAGATAACAGAATTCTGTGAATCGAATTATTCATTTGAATAATTGGAAAAATCTCTCCTGATCTTTTTTCTTGAACACGTATATATAAAAAGCTATTCCATGCAATTGTCAACCTTGCCATGAAAAAAATTCAGTTTTTACCAAAATAGAGAAACCGTTTCTACATGTTTTATGTAAGCCAGTATTTTACAGTACTTTAAAAATACTTAAAAATACTCTTCATCAGTGTTTTTAAACAATTATATTTGATTTACCAAAATCACACAATCTCACATCGAGTCAATTTCACATCAAATCACATCCATAATGGAAAAGTGTCACATGCATAAAGCGTTTCCCTCATGAATGCAAAAATATGAAATAATATAAAATCAATCATGTTTGTTATATGGTAAGTCGACTCTTTTCTTTTTGATTAGAATTATTTCTTTTGGGTTGTGCAGTTTACTTTAAAGAATTTCTCCAAAGTATGTCTTATATTGTAAATTTGCAAACTTTTTTGTCACATCCATAATGCATGTTTATTTTCCTTATTTAGAGTATAAAAATGTTTACAGATTGAAATTTTCTATAATAATATATATATATATATATATATATATATATATATATATATATATATATATATATATATATATATATATATATATATATATATATATATATATATATATATTAATGTTATATCCAGTCACTTATGGAATTGCTAATTGCAACTTATACATTATAAGACAATAAGAGGTAAGATTTTAAATCTTGAACCTCAAATCAAAGTCTTAAACTTGTGTAATAAGATTGACTGTACAATATGCTCTGCAAGATTTAGATCAATATATAGATCTATATATTATTATGTGTACAGTAGTCAATGAACAACAGACAAAACTGCATCACCCATGGTTCTTCAAAGAAATATCTACTAATTAGGAAACATTCTAATACAGTACATTTGTTTATAAAAAAAAATTGCAATAAATGTGGCACAGGAAAGTTTAAAGGGCTAGTTAGCTAAAAAAAAAACAATTCTGTGATCATTTTTTGTTTGTTTTTTATGTTGAACACAAAAGAAAATATTTTTAAAAATGCTAAAAAAAATTAACCATTGACTTCCATAGTATTCCATAGTATTTGTTTTTCAGGAAGTCAATAGTTACAGGTTTCTAACATTTTTCAAAATATCTTATTTTCTGTTCAGTAGAAAAAAAATAAAAATCTTGAACCATTAGAGGGTAAGAAACCAATGAGTTTCATTTTTGGGTGAAATATCACCTTACATTTTCTAGGGTATTATTTCGTAAATAGCCAAAAATACATTGTATTATTGATTTTGCTTTTATGTTAAAAATCATCACAATGTTAGATAAAAAATATGTTCCATTGAGATATTTTAAAACATTGTTTTATTGTAAACATATCAAACCTTATTATTTAATTAGTAATACACATTGCTAAGTGCTTAACTTGGACATATTTAATGGTGGCTATCTCAATATTCAGGTTTTGTTGAACTCTCTGAAACTATGGAAAGATTGTTTATTCATCTTTCAGATTACATATAAATCTACATTTTATAAAATAATAATAAATTAACACATATAACTGGTTTTGTGGTCTAGGGTCACAGAGTACAGTTCTTGGTTTTTTAGAATCCCTGTATGTGAACGTGAATGTGGGAATGACCACTGTGCTGTTGACACTCTATTAATACTCGCACTTGCAAGAATGTTGTTTCAAATTATCAGTATGATAGCGGGACGTTTTAGACGACAGTATTGTCAACTACTGTCTATTTTTGCTCTGCCAATTAAAATAGTTCCACGTGCAGCCATAGCTAGACTGAAACTATCATGAATGCACGTTGCAATCCTGTTGAGATGAATAAATGTTTTTAAGCAAGTCGATCAAACCACAATACTATGTTTTCATACATTTAAATTTCAGCAAGAGTAAGTTTAGCATGCCACTCAGAATTTAATTAGTTTTAGCTTCATTCCAGTTGAATTAAATCATTTGGTCACACTATTTTAAGGTAGAATTAACACAGTTAACAAACCATCCATCAAGACTTTTAGCTCAATAAACTTCTAATTGCTGCTTATTTATAGTTATTAAGGTTTGGTAGAGTTGTAGATTAAGATTGTGCAGAATATGTACTTTGTAATACTAATAAGAAGCCAATATCTCAGGCATCTTAATAATATCTTAATAACAGGTAATAAGCTAGTTAATAGTAAGAATAACTTATTTTTAATATTAATTTAATGGAATGCACATTGGTGACCATTCAATTCAGCTTTATTTGTATAGCGCTTTTACAATGTAGATTGTGTCAAAGCAGCTTCACATAAATGGTCATAGTAACTGGAACAGTGTAGTTCAGTTTTTAGTGTTTAAGTTCAGTTCAGTTCAGTTTAGCTCAGTTCAGTGTAATTTGAAATCATTACTGAGAGTCCAAACACTGAAGAGCAAATTCATTAATGCGTAGCTCTACCAATCCTGAACCATGCGAGCCAGTGGCGACAGCGGAGAGGGAAAAAAACAACTTCACCTGATAGGAGTGAAGAAAAAAAACCTTGAGAGAACCAGACCATATTTTTCATTTGACCATTCAAATGAACAAATGAAGGGTCACTGAAAAACTAAATAACTGCCTGTTTTATGAACAGCCAGTGCTGGTTCAGGGCTTTTTGGGCCCCTATTCAAAATATTGCGAAGACGTCTCTGTCAGTGCATTGTTAAAATATGCTAAATGACCTTCAACCCCTAAATATGTTCAATAAACAGCAGCTACAGTAACATAACAGTCAAAAAAATAACAAAAATAATAATTTAAAAATGAAACCAAAAAGGCTGTTACTAGAACGAAGATACACACTGTAAACAAATGATTAGTTACTTTACTTAAAAAAGTGACTAAAACTGGTGCCTTAAAAACTGTTGCCTAAGTTGACTTTACTTAAAAAAATGATAATAACTATCGTAACTTGGAACTGTTAAATATCTTTTTATTTTTATATAATTATGTGCACAGTTTACTTAATAATTTAAAGGCAATGTGTTTAGTCGTTAAAACTTGTAAGCAGTGTTGGTGGTAACGCATTAGAAGTAACGAGAGTTACGTAATAATATTACTTTTTCCAATTGGGTAACGAGTAAAGTAACGCATTACTTTTAAAAATTAAGTAACAATATTTGAGTTAATTTTTTTGGAAATGTAATGGTTTTAGTGGCGAGGCAGTGGCACTGTAGGTAGTGCTGTCGCCTTACAGCAAGAAGGTCGCTGGGTCGCTGGTTTGAACCTCGGCTCAGTTGGTGTTTCTGTGTGGAGTTTGGATGTTTTCCCTGCCTTCGTGTGGGTTTCCTCCGGATGCTCCGGTTTCCCCCAAAGACATGCAGTACAGGCGAATTGGGTAGGCTAAATTGTCCGTAGTGTGTGTGTGTGTGTGTGTGTGAATGTGTGTGTGGATGTTTCCCAGAGATGGGTTGCGGCTGGAAGGGCATCCGCTGCGTAAAAACTTGCTGGATAAATTGGCAGTTCATTCCGCTGTGGCGACCTCGGCTTAATAAAGGGACTAAGCCAACAAGAAAATGAATGAATAAATGTAATGGATTTGGAAATGTTTGGACTTTCAGCAGTGAAATTTAAACCACATTGAACTGAACTAAACTGAACTTCAACTCTGAAAACTGGACTGACACAGTTTCAATTTAGAACTTCTATGTTAAGCTGCTTTGACACAATCTACATTGTAAAAGCGCTGTATAAATAAAAATTTAATTGAATTGTCCTCGAGTTATTTTTGTCTTGACATTTTAACTGTTGCCAGTCATTTAAACATAACTATAATGTTAAGCTAATCATTCAATCAATCCACTATCCTGCATCCTTTTTTTATCCTAATAACTGATGACTTTTGGGTCAGTAAAAAGTGAATATAATGATCAACCCTAATCATTATAGATTTTTCATATGCAGGTCTGCACAGAATGTATTAATCAAATATTAATGAACAGGATCTTTGGCATCATTTGGGCATTATACCATTCAATTTGCATTAATAACACTCCTGAGTGAATGACAGCAGAAACAGAGGCTGAAAAATAATAAGCAGTTCATTCTACTCTGATGATGCTCCTGTCATGTTCGCATATAATCCATTTCGCAGTACACACAAATTGTCAGTGCTAAACACTTCTGAGTTGTCTGAAATTTAAATAAGATGCCAAAACTGTAATACTGTATCTACAGTGATAATGTAATTCAGTGTAATGGATGTGGTATTACACAGAATTGCCACGAATGACTAAAATTTCATCAGTGAGCTTGAGCAGTAAAGCTAATCAGACAATTACCACATTTTTATTTTTATTTCTATTTTAATAAATCTAGCACTATTTTTACTATAGTGTTTTGGAGATTGCACATATAATGACGTGGTTTGCACACTATAAATAGGTCAAATGATCAAATATTTAAGAGCAATAGGTTTACTTTTCTGCTGCACACAGTTCTCATGCTGCTTTTTAGGATTTCACAAATAATAAATGATATAAAAATATATATTTTATTACTTGCTCAAACTATTTGTTTAAAAGGAGTTGAAAGAACACAATTCTTGAGGTTTCATTGTGACAACTTAATTTTCTTATGTTATATCCACAAAAAAAAAAAAAAGATTAAAAGTGTTAAGTTAACTTAATCGGTTAGTGTTGGAACAACATGAATGAATTGGAACCCTGCATTTTTACAGTGTAATTTGCTAAATAAAATAAAAAATAAATCATTATTATATGATACGTATTTGTATGTTGCAAGGAAACTAATATATATTTGAACTCATATGTGTATTAAGCTCAATTTAAACTCCATTACATGAAGTGACATACTGAAAAAAGGATGTCAATAATTTAAATGTGTTAAATTCAAACAAACAAATTAAACTGAGCAATGTTTAGCTTAATTTGTTTGTTTAAATTCAGCCCAAATAAATTGTTTACAACCACTTTAATTCAAACATTTTAGTAAATCCAAGGAATCATCTTTAAATAATTGTTTTCAGTTCAGTCAGAACATTACTTCACACACAATTTGATCTGTTATTTCATTTTATATACTACATTTATTTAAAACATTAATGTGGACCGTTTAGCAACATTTAATGTTTCCTGAGTGAATCAATCATTTTTTTCTTGTCTTTGATCATCATATATTTTTAACAATTGTCAAATAAATTTTTTTTTTTGTTCGTTTGTCTGTTTGTTTGTTTGTTTTAAATTCTGCTAAGCCAACACAACATGTTTATGTTTTCAAGTATTTAATTTTTGGAATTTTGTATGCATGCAAAAAATCATTAAAATATATATTTTTAATAAAAAAAAAAAAGTTTTCACTTTTAAAGTTCTCAGTTATTTTTATTTCATGATTTATAGTTGTATGTTTGTATACAATACTTCCTTCATTTTTTTTTGTAAGCTACTGTTTATTTATTTATTCATTTATTCATTCATTCATTCATTTTCTTTTCAGTTTAGTCCCTTATTAATATGTAGTCGCCTATACCACATGTCTTTGGACATTAGCACTTGGAGGAAACCCACGCGAACACAGGGAGAACATGCAAACTCCACACATATATTCCAACTGACCTAGCTGAGACTCGAACCAGTGACCTTCTTACTGTGAGGTGATCATGCTACCCACTGCACCACTGCATCGCCTTCGACATTTCCTACAAATTTTAAATACAATGTTGTCATTTAGTGCAGTGTTTCTCAACCTCTTTCCTGGAGGACCACCAGCTCTGCACATTTACCATATCTCCTTAAACAAACATACCTGATTCAGATCATCAGCTCATGAGCAGAAACTGAAAGGCCTGTAATGAGTGTGACAGACAAAGGAGACATTCATGTGGGGCCCTATCATACACCCGGCGCAATGTGGCGCAAGGCGCGACACTATTGTTGTTTTCTAGTTTCAGCTTGGTGCAGGAGTCTTTTTGATGTTTTGCGCCACGCTGTTTAAATAGCAAATGCATCTGCTCTCATATGTGCACCCATAGGCGTTCTGGTCTAAAAAGGAAGGCGTGTTGGGGTGTATTGCTGGCGTGTTGCTATTTTGAGAAACTATAATAGATTTTTCAGTAGACCAGAACCAAGTCGGTCTACTGTCCAGCGCATAGCACGTTAGTTATGCGCCTCGCTTACACACAGCTGAATACACACAAGATGTAGAGCAATACGCAAATATCTTTACAAATGCAAAATAATTAAAATATTAAGGATATATTTAGGATATAATAAAATATATATATAGGACATAAATATAAAGGATTAAAATATTACAAAACATATTATTTTCTATCCTACATAAATATAAAAAACACTGTCTCCATGCCTTCTTCATCTCGGGAGGCTTTTTCAGTTTATTCATGACAATTTGCTTTTGTTTAATGTTATTATTATTAGTAGTATTATTTATTATATCCATATTTATATTTGTTTTATTAAAAATAAGCTTAGATTTGTCCACCTGCAGGTTTTAGACCATATGGGGCACAGCATGTGTATTAGGATATAACTCTTTTTGACCACACTTCGTTATTATTGTTCATTTATTCGTTTGCTGGGAATAAGAACTGAATTTAGAAATAAATATTTGCACTTAACAAACGAAATTAATTATTTACAGGCTAATTGATGTCTGTGCTTACAAGGTTTCCCTATCCAGAGAGCGAAAGTGAAAGTTAATAATTTATCTCTCATTCTCGCGGTAGATGCTCTGTTTTCTTGCTAGTCAAATGCTCAGTTTTTTTTACTTACACTTACTTTACGTCATGTAAATAGCAAATGCACCATGGTGCGATGCAACTGACTCTTGAAGGAAATGGGAGATAAGACTCTGATTGGTTTATTCTCAAAACACACCTATAACTCATTAAGAAAATAAACTTAACCCTTTTAGACCTTGCGCCATGGCGCAAAGCGGATGTTTCCATACTTATATTAGCAAAAGTGGATTCTGACTTGCCCTGAATGCGTTTGCGCTTTGCACTTTGCGCATGGACCGTCAAAATAGAGCCTGTAGTGTTGGTGGTCCTCCTAGAACGTGGTTGAGAAGCTCTGATCAAGAGCATAAATTGCCAGAATAACAGAAATTTATGATATTATAGTCATGATATTAGATGTATGTATTATTTTTCAGACAACACAATACAGATATTTTAACTTGAGAAGACTGAATAAATAAGTATTTCAGTCACAAAATGAAAACCTTTGTTATTCTGACCTGACCATCATCTTCTCAATGAAAACAAAATTAGAAATGCAGTAAATGTCACAGGAGAAATACTAACAAAATAAAAAATTTACTCGTAACATTTTGTTCAGCATTTCATTCAACATTTTACTCAGACCCTGCAGCTAACAAATCCAGAGAAATTGTCAATTTTAAAGGGTTCTATTATTAGTATCCTTCTTTTTTTCATTGCTGTAGCTATAGATCAATGTGTTCGTTATCTCATTATATTATTGTTGTTTTTCACATTCAGTCAGTACAGAAACTTCAGAATGACTCACAGCTACTTTGTTTCTTCGTTTCCTACATATTTTAACCTCCTTTAAAACTACATTTAAATGACAAGAGAATCGCTATTAAGCAAAACCCGGGAAAGTAGAAAAGAGAAGCTTTGGGTTTTTCTCTGAGCAGAGTTCAGTTCTAAAAGAGCTCAGCGGATTGGGATCCAGTTGTTAGACGTGATGATCTGTGGTACGTGATGAGGCTGTGACTGAACACACTTTGTATTTCCTGTTTGATGGGGAATGCCAAAAAACAAGCCTCCTCCTCCGTCCATTCCCAGACGCTTCTGCTAATCTCTGTTCACATGTACAGAATTTGTTTGCTCCCTCAAATTTTATAGAAGAACATGCATATGAATGTGGGTCAGGGGGAAATAAGCACATATACGCATACAAGAAATAGCTAACATTATATAAATATTTTACTACAAATGAATAAATCATATATAAATATATAAATATAAATATATATATATATATATATATATATATATATATATATATATATATATATATATATATATATATATATATATATATATATAAAAAAAAAAAAAAATATATATATATATATATATATATATATATATATATATATATATATATATATATATATATATATATATTTTTTTTTTTTTTAATTTATTTATTCATTTTCTATTTGGCTTAGTCCCTTTATTAACATTATATATAATATTATATATCATATATATATATAGAAACGACTCAGTTGACATTTCTTTGTGGAGTTTGCATGTTCTCCCTGCCTTTGCATGGGTTTCCTCCGGGTGCAGGTGAATTGGGTAGGCTAAATTGAGTAGTGTATGAGTGTGTGTGTGAATGTGTGTGTGGATGTTTCCCAGAGATGGGTTGTGGCTGAAAGGGCATCCGCTGTGTAAAAACTTGCTGAATAAGTTGGCGGTTCATGCTGCTGTGGCGACCCTGGATTAATAAAGGGACTAAGCCGACAAGAAAATGAATAAATGAATGAATATATATTTATTTATTTATGGGTTGCAGCTTGAAGGGCATCCACTGCGTAAAACATATTCTGTATAAGTTGGCGGTTTATTCCGTTGTGGCGACCCCAGATTTATAAAGGGACTGAGCCAAAAAAGAAAATGAATAAATGAATGAGTTACGTGTATAGTGTCCTCGAAGTCCTCGATGGTTGATATCTTTTCTCCACAGGTCTTGGATCTCATCTCTAGAGGCCTCGGGTTTCACCAAGTAGAAAAAGGGATAAAAAAATAAAAATAAAAAAACAGCGTAGCTGCTGTTCATAATGTATTTGAACAAGAGATATTAAATGCCAATGTGAACATTTTCTTAATATGTTTTTTTTTTTTTTTCTAAACATTGGAAACATGTAAAACTTGGGATTTTGTTTTTCCCTTAATAATAAAATCCTTTGGGCATCATGGTGGTGCAATGGGTAGGATGATTGCCTCACAGCAAGAAGGTCGCTGGTTTGAGCCTCGGCTGGGTCAGTTGGCATTTCTGTGTGGAGTTTGCATGTTCTCCCTGCATTCGCGTGGGTTTCCTCCGGGTGCTCCGGTTTCTCCACAAGTCCAAAGACATGCGGTACAGGTGAATTAGGTAAGCTAAATTGTCCGTAATGAATGCGTGTGAATAAGAGTGTATGGAAGAAAGAAATATGTTGGAAAAATCTTCAAATATAAACAGGGGGGCTAATAACTCAGGGGGGCTATTAATTCTGACTTCAACTGTACATACATTTATATATACATTGGTTCCAAAAATATATTTTAGTGAGCCTCATACTCACAAAAAAAATGTAGCATATATACAGTGTTCTTTAGTCAGATTATATATTTTTTTTTACTGTACGGGAGTCTGAAGGAGAGACACACCAGTGCTGTCACATCACTGTCAAAAAACATAATGGTCAAACTGAGAAATGTTAAACGGATTATCTCTTGCTTATGGAATCATGCAGGCATTTTGTAAAGACACTCTTACTGGTTTCATGATGGATGTGTGGGTGAATAAATAAATACACACACACACACACACACACACACACACACACACACACACACACACACACACACACACACACACACACACACATATATACATATTAGCCGCCTTGTTTATTTTTTCCCCAAATCTCTGTTTAACAAAGAGAAGATTTTTTTTCAGCACAATTCCAAACATAATAGTTTTAATAACTCGTTTCTAATAACTGATTTATTTTATCTTTGCTATAATGACAGTAAATAATATTTGACTAGATTTTTCAAGACATTTCTATACAGCTTAAAGTGACATTTGAAGACTTAACTAGGTTAGTTAGGTTAACTAGGCAGGTTAGGGTAATTAGGCAAGTTATGGTATAATGATGGTTTGTTCTGTAGACTATCAAAATGATAGATTAAAGGGCCACTCATTTTGACCTTAAAATGGCTTTTAAAAAATTAAAAGCTGCATTTATTCTAGCCGAAATATAAAACAAATAAGACTTTTTCCAGAAAAAAAAAAAAAAAAAAAAAAAAAAAAAAATATATATATATATATATATATATATATATATATATATATATATATATATAATCAGACATACTGTGAAAGTTTCTTTGCTCTGTTAAACATCATTTGAAAATATTTAAAAAAAGAAAAACATATTCAAGATATATTTCATTCATATATATATATATAACATTTAAAAAATGACCAAAATATGGATAAACTAACATGCAGAAATCATAGTAGAATATAAATAATTTATATATATATATATATATATATAAAGAAAAAATGACCAGGCTAGTGGACAAATCACCTTGCAGAACCAGAAACACATTTGCAGCATGGCTTCGAGCGCTGTGACTGATTGTTAAATCTGAATTCTTCGGAAGCAAACTGCTGGCTGACAAAAGGAAGAGCTGTTGGCAAAACATCTATATTTTCAGCATTTCCGTGTTTACATTTTTAGCAGTGGCTCTGGAAAGCTGGAACAGCAGCTCGAAGGGCCTGAACTAGAGCCAAAGCAGCACAGATTGCTGCGAACATCATTTACCAGAAGCCTGATTCTTCCATGCACTCACACAACAAGAGTCAGCCATGAATATTTATACAGTGTAAATGCGCCATAACGTTATATCATGTAAAAAAAAAAAAAAGAAAAAAAGGTTGCCGTTGTTGTGGGCAGCAGGCGCTGAGAGGTTTACGTCTTCATCAGAAAGGTTGGATGAGGAAATTTTTTGGTAAAAGCACAATGAAAAGAATGATATGGGGATTAAAGAGAAAAAAGACATCTGGAGAGATGAGAGGCTTGACATGGAGAGATGAGAACAAAAACTAGGATGAAGAAAAAGAGATGGACAGGAAGCTGGAAGCAGAGGCGCTCCGAGCAGAGAGAAAATGAAATGCATTGGGAGCGAGAGGGATCAGGAAAGGGTTCATGATAGAAGCTGCAGTACAGAGAGTGAGACATAAGGTTGAATTCTCCACAAAATTCAATACAGCAACTTTTAAATGTCAAAATAAATAAATAAATAAATAATAAAATAAAATAAAATAAAATAAAATAAAATAAAATAAAATAAAATAAAATAAAATAAATCCCAGTGCTGGGTTGTGGCTGAAATGGCATCTGCTGTGTAAAACATATGCTGGATAAAATGGCGATTCATTCCACTGTGCCGTCTCCTGATGAATAAAGGGACTAATCTTAGGGAAATTTATCAAATTATGAAAATAAAATAAAATAAAATATAAAATAAAATGAAATAAATTAAATGAAATATTAAATTAATTTAACGAACAAATAATGAATAAAGGAACTAAACTGAAGAAAAATTAGTTAAATTAATGAAAATAAAACTAAAATAAACTAAACTAAACTAAACTAAAATAAAATAAAATAAAATAAAATAAAATAAAATAAAATAAAATAAAATAAATAAAAATATTTGATGGCATTCATGATGTTAACTTATTTTGTTTTTAAAATATGTTGTTTTTTCTATGTGTATATTTCTGATGAAGGTCATGGGACTGAAATGTCATATATAATAAATTATTAATTGAGGAAGTGTTAATAGTGTGCAAGATTGTTATTTCCCTTTTGTACAATTCCACATGGTGATTTCTCATACACATATCGTTGGTTCGGTTGTGTTGCGCTTGCTAGATTGAAGGAACTCAAATAGGAAATATTTATCATTAACCAATTAGGTTAAAGCTGTACAACAAATCATCAGAATGCATTATAAGATTAAATCTTAGAAATAAGATCGATATTGCAGTTTTATTCTAATTATTTTGTATAACAAACATGATGAACAGAAATCAAAATTAAACAGAGAACATTGATGTAGTTAAAAATAAAAAAAATTCAAATAAAACAAAAAACTATGATAAATATGGTGACAAGTATTATATATTTGATATGCTGTTTGCACTTTTTTCAACATTTTAATCCAAATACAGGGCAACTTAAAACCACGGTAAAAACTAAATAAAAAGTAAATGTTAGAACGAATAACAGGTTACTCATTATAATTATACATGTTTCATAAAAGGACAATTTCAAACCACTAGAAAAATGTAGTAAAACTAAATAATTAATCAAATAAATTAAAAGAAGAAAGAAAGAAAGAAAGAAACAAACAAACAAACAAACAAACAAACAAACAAACAAAAACTGACAGAATTAAAAGGTAAAAGTTTGAAAAATATTAATAATGTCTTTATATTACCCATAAACTGACAGACCTGGGTGGATAGAAAGCATGCACATTTGAAGATGAATAAACAAAGCAGGGGCATTTTTTGATTCAAAAATAATTTTTGATTATTTAAAGCCAGTTAGGTTAGATTCTTCAGATGGTGCGGAGAATATTGATACCAATACCATGTTAAACACATTTGAGGGGTAATCTTCCCATCATGCTGACAAAACAAGTAGAAATTAAACTGATAGACTTATTAGTTTTGTTTATTTCATTAACAGACTTGATGCAACAGTTGAAAATGCATTGTAGGCTGTATCTTCAAAACTTTGATGTATCAGCCATGGGACCTCATGTTTTAGTATCTATGTGTGCATGGGCTACATTGTCAATCGTCTTAACACAAGTTTGTAGGCTACATGTGCCTGGGCTACTTTGCCAACCAGCTTGTATCTAGTAAAGTAGATTATTTATGCTTGGGCTACCTTACTTACAGACTTTTTACTTAAAACTGCACACCATGTGTCTACATTTTAAAAATATCACATCATAGTCTCACCCAGAGACTGAGTCACCTGAGCAAGTATAAATAAAAACACTGATTGTCATACTCTCTAGTTGACTAATCCCATATGCAGGGTTAACATGAATCCTCAAAATAAATTGTATTAACAAACCTCGATGGCGCAGCGGGTCGCACGATCGCCTCACAGCAAGAATGCTGATGGTTCTAGCAGCTTCACAAATTATGATGTGCCTCAGCTTATGCGGACTCTGACCCCCAACCTGTCAGCGGGAGCTTCGTCATTGTCACAGCCACCAGCGATCCAACCTGTGCCGATAAACACAGATCACATAGAATTACAAATCCGCCATTGTATGAACTACAATTCCAGTCATGCATTACACTCACTCACACTGGATCCTGACTGATTGCAAACACACAGCTGAAGCTGCTCATGGACGGATTTCAGGACTATATACACAGTACACAAACACACATAATGTGCTGAGTCCTGTTGAACTGTGAATGAATATTACGATGCGTTTTCCTTGCCTTACAGTGTTTTTGACCCTTGCTTTGTTTTGTTTATTTACGTTATATGCTGACTGCCTTTTTGACCATCTGCCTGTTATTTTGACTACGACTCTGGATTGCCCTTATACATCTGTTTGCTCCTGTGTTGACTGTTGCTTGCCTGACCATTCTCTGTTTAATAAAACCTGGAAAAGGATCCTCTCTCTTTTTTTTCAACATCCCTTACAGAAGACTCAAACTAGATCCAGCCACAAAATGGATTCAGCAGAACTGGTCAGCCAGCTGATCCAAGGAGCTAACACCCTCGAATACCATATAATAACTTTTTGGACATTGCTAATGATTCAGATCTTCCAGAAATGTTCCTTATTCATTTCTTTTAAATTTACTAAATGAACCATTGAAATCCCCACTCACAAACTTTGGTCCTCGAGAGTCTCTTCAAGAAGCACTGGATATGGCTCTACAACTCAGTGGGTCTCCCCTTACTGTAGGCGAAGCAAACAGCAACATCACAAGACATCACCTTAACATTGCTTAACGTTATCTTTATTTCTTATTGTTTTATTGTATTTTATATTTGTATAATACCCATTGTAGTTTATTAAATTTGATAATCAAAGATGAGAGTCAGTGTATAATGACTCATTTTACTCCACTTATATGGTTATTTATGTTTATATTTTCTTAAATCAAAACTGTATTCATAACAGTAATATGAACTATAAGACCATGCTATTTATAATTAAATAATTTAATTGTTAATGTACAGTGAAACCGATGAATCCAATTTTGAGGTAAGTGACATTATAAAGCATTGTCGTTCCATTTGAAGAAGTACCCAACTTGTGTCCTCACATTCTCGGGAATTTGTTCTTCCAAGTCTGAACTTGGGAAATCTGATCTTCCAAGGATGTAAGTCCAAACTTTGCATACTTGGTATTGGAAAAAAGGCATAGACTAGAACACTTATTATTAACGCCAAACTTTATCAACGTCACCTCACATTGACCACCCCACATTAGTTTGATGAAAGTGCCATCTTTTATTGGGACAGTTCACCCTAGAATGAAAATTCACTCACTATTTTCTCCTCAAGGGGTTGTGGTTTGGGTGAATCTTTTTGGTATTTTTTTTCTGGACTGAGCTCTCACATTTCCCCTAAAACACCTTAACTTGTGTTCTGAAGCTTATCAAAGGTCTCAAAGCTTTGGATTGACAAAAGGGTGTGTAATTATTACACTTTAATCAAACATTTTAAACCATTAAATTAAATTTCTGAAGTTTCATTTATGTTTTTAGTTATTTTGCCTAAGATTAACTTGAAATCTCTTTAAATATTTGCTGTTGAAGTTGATCTGAGCTCCTCATTCTGTCAATATTTTTCATGGTATCTCAATTACTGCTTGCAGCTATTTTACTTAGTTATTGTGTAAATTACATATGTGAAATGTTGTTGATGAAAATGAAATTAACACTACGACTGAACAAAAACTGCTTGCTCTATACTTTTGCCAACTCTTCTAAACTGTACATTAAAGCAAACATTTGTAGACATCTAGTGTATTCCAACCTTGAACTGAGGTAGTGAAAACAACAAAGAATCTCTGGTGAAAAAAAAGAGATCAGAATAACACCTGAGACAGCAGCTTCCATCCACTAGAACCCAGTTTGTGACTGTGAAGATGACAAAGAGCCATAAATGTTTGATAAAATGTAGGAAGGCTTGGTTTGTTTGTTTGTATGGTGAGGGTCAGCTGAAGTTCCCCATGTGTGAAGAGTGACGACTGCTGTGTAGAATTTCTATTAAATCTACAGTCTTCAAAAAGTAACATCCCAGCCTCTGAGCTATTTGCCTTTTATCAATAAACTTGCTTCCTGTTCCCCGCAACATCTCCTATCAGCCAAAGCTAAAGACATGAATGACACCGGCTCTAATTAATCAAATGCTAATACATTCACAAGCACAGGCCAGCCAAAAAACACTGACTTGTCTTTCACAAGTTTTACCGAGACATCTGCAAAAGCCCAGAACCAAACTGGTTCCACAAGATTGGTGATGGAGGCGCTGCGTTAAGTGACAGCGCAAACAAATATCACAGTTCCAAACCTGAGGGAGGGATGACAACGTGTTCGGCATCTGTTATGATGGCTTAACACTCGGTGAAACCATATGGTGATTCACACATCACTAAGTGTCCACACTGCAGTCAAAAGATAGAGTATAATTACCAAGAAGCCAAATGAAAGGTTTGCAAATTACAACATTTCCCTCAGTGATGGTACAGTAAGTAATGAGTGTGTGCATGCAGAGGCATCCAAGTGATTCGAGTAAGACAATGTTCCTGCCCAACTGCTCATGTGGAGGCGGACAGAAGTGGCTAATTGCTGTGTTATTGGCCCAGAATGAACGTAATACTTGATTAGACCTTGTTGTACGAGAATGAAAAGTAGAAAAAAGTTGATCAAGTATAGTAAAATACTACTAATTAATGAGTCGGTTCATTCCGCAGTGGCAACCCCTGATAAATAAGGGACTAAGCCAAAAGACAATGAATGAACAATTAATGAAGCACTATTTAAAATAGATGCAGGCTGTGCCTGGGATCCAACAGAGGCTCATTCTAAAAACGTAGCTCAATATATGATATCGCTGCATTTCATCTTTAAAACGAACGCTACAAGCGGTATGATGCTGTTCCTTTTCTCGCTTACCAACTGATTGCTTTCCTGCCAGTTACCAATTGTCTTGTAGCTTGACAAATACATCGGCGGACTGGAGATGCAGTGCGGAGTTGACCATGTCGACAAGGTTTAGGTCCGGTGAATAATGGTTCCAGATGGCAGGTAAGCCAAAACAGAAGACAAAAAAAAAAAAAAGTAAATAACAGGGCGAGAATGTGGTAAATTTTGAAAATGTGGTAAAAATCAGGGGGCTTTTTTTCTGGGTTGCTTTTCAAAACACTGCGATTGAGTTTAAAGAAGAAGTGAGCAAGTTAATATGTGATTTTTTAAATACTATTGGTTGGGTTTGGTGAAGAAGGAGTGCATGTCATTCAGTCAGTTGACAGGAGCATCTGGTGGATTTACGCAGAAGAGCAGGCGAGAAGAGCAGGCGCGAATGTCACTCACGAAAGATATTTGAGATTTCAGATAAGCATACACAGCGGGCTCTGGCGGCTTCACAAAAACAAAAAGTACAAAAAAACATACCTCCTGGGAAGTAATTTGCTCTCTCCAGATATGTACAGTTTAAAGGGGTACGTAATCAGAATGAGCATAGGTTGCGGGAATTACATTCTCCCCTACTAAATAGTAGGTGAAAAACAAGATGCTATAAAATCCATTGTTTGTATTCAAAATGTATGCAAAATATACTATGGTAGCAATTTTCGGATTCTACTGTAGTATTTTCAGATTGCATTCAAATTACACACATTAATACTCTATAGAATATAGTAGCAGTGAAACATTTATTTATTCAAAATAAGTATCTACCCATAAGAGGATGTTAATTCATATGCAGCCTCAATATTTTTTTAATGATGTGTTGGTCATAATTGACATGTACTGTTACCTAGTGATGTGGATGTAGCATAATCTTAAAGTAATATATTTGTGTAAAAACTGTAGGGAAGCCTTGAGAGCTTAATGTACTGCAACTTAAGAAAACACATTAAGAAATGAACACATATTCAATTGCAGCACATTTCGCAACAAAGATTTTTGATTTGTGTTTGCGTTGTGAGGATTTGCAGTGCATGTGTTGTTAAACAGATGTAGATGTTTTCTTAAGTGGCAGTATATTAAGCTCTCTCTGCCACCATACATTAAGCAGCTTCAACAAATTTTTATTTAATAACTAGTTCTACAATTTTTTTTTCATGTTCAAAATATTACTTAAACTGTCATTTTAGGACAATCCAGATATATATATATATATATATATATATATATATATATATATATATATATATATATATATATATATATATATATATATATATATAAAATATATATTTAAACTGAAATTAATCTTTCAAATTTAGTTTCAAATCTCACCCAGTAAGATTTTTAAAGAAATATATATATATTAACGGCCGTTATTTTATGGTTTATTTCCGGCAGCTGAGAAATTTACTGTATAATAACAAAGGCTGAATTACAGAAATTTACCAGAAATTTTAATTTAAGTAAATTTCTGTAATTTAATGTCTGTTATTTTACAGTACATTTCTGTAATTAAACGGCCCTTATTTTATGGTTTATTTCTGGCAGCTGGTGGATTTTTTTACAGTGTAGGTTTTGAAACTCCCCCTTTATATGGGGTTAGTGATAAATTCAGGATTGCTGTATAGAAATACACTTTTGGTGAAGAGCTTGACTATAATGTCAATTTAGATTGGTCGATTAAACTATGGCGTATGTTTTTACGACTGGAAGGAAACCGGAGAACCTGGGGGAACCACTGCTAGCATGGCGAAAATATGTGGACTCTGCACAGAAACATCGACTGGGCATTTTAAAGACTTGAACCAGTGACATTTTTGCTGTAAGGCTGTACTGGGCTACTGTGCTGCCCTATTAAAGAAAAAGAAGGTGGAGTAGAGGTGGAAGGGGGATTCTCCAAGGCGAAGGTAACTAAACTAATAATAAACATGACGTTACATGGGTTCCAGGTTGCAAAAAGAAACCGGTTGCAATAGCAAACATGTCGTATTGTGCAATATAATGCCAAATTTGAATAGAAAACGTAACTTTTACTGTACACCACACTGCTTTTAATGCCAACCACAGACGTCTTTGGCTAAAGGGAGCTAAATGGATTGAGGACCTAATTAAAATTGCTTGACTCTGCAGTTCTCATCAGGTAAGTTCACGCTATGCTGAATCATACGCGTTACTTATTTTTGATTGTAGCAATGATTTCAGCAAAAACAGTTAAATATGTTTATTAAACTGCGAACACTGAATGCTAAGAATGAAACGTAAAAGTGTAAGTTCACATACCTTTAACTTCTCTCTTGTAAAATCACTTGGAGCTTCAATGAGATTGTATATTTGGGGCTGGATGCTTGGCCATTTTGTCTTATCCAATATTCATTGGAAGAGTGCTATCACAAATGGACCTGTCAGATGAACGCTGCTCACTTTAATGTTAATTTTGTCTAATAAATGTGCTTATCACTGAATTAAAAGCTTTATAATACGCTGAAAGCATTATGAAAATAATATATATAAAATATTTAATAAATATAACTTACTTCTCAGACAACAGCAAACTCTGTACCGCATCGAATGTCAATCCCCTTACTGCAAATGCTACTGCTCCCTTTGTCTTTCTGCAACCTCGCTGCACGCGCATCTTGAATGTTTACAAACATGGTAATTTGTCTATAGATAAATCATGTGATAGCTAATGCGGGCTAGCCATGGTCAATCATAAGTATGTGCTCCTCTCAAAATTTGTTTATAAATAAACTTGTCACATAAAACTATTACATGAAAATACTCTTTAGTATAATAAAACCACAAAAAGAACCTTAAAGGAACTGTATAAACTATAAACAGAAAAAAAAAATGCAATATGAGCCAGTCAACATCTCTCACAGTAGTTTGATAGCAAATGTCACAGTAAAATGGTGGTGCCACTGTCTCAATTTGGACAGACTTTCTAACCAGTATCCACTGCTTTATTACTGCTTTCTGAAATTTTACATCAGAACAATCGTGGTCACCATACTGAAAGGTTGTTTCAAAGAATTGCTCAAAATTGGCAGCTTCAAAGTGCCTTTAACAATAAAAGATTTATGAATGATGGACACTTTTCATTCCTAATACTCTTTGGGCATGTTTTACTTATGACGCAGATGATGCAAGTCATGATGACGCAGTTATAGGGACTTCCCACCATGCTGTGCCCCCAGGAACCACATTTTCCTCTCTGGCCATTTTACTGATTGCATTCACATCATCTGTAGAAAGTGATGAATGCCTTCATACAGGGAGCACACCATTCAAGCACATCATTCAACAAATTGAAGAAAAAAAAAAACGAATGGAGGATGCTGTGATCAAAGCTGTATTTTCTTCGAGTGTGGTGGTATTCGTGATGATAGACCTGGATATGGGTTATGCAACTGAAAAGGAAGAAAAGGGAAGAGAATAAAGGTGTTAAGAGATTAAATGCCACTGCATATAATGCAGCAGTTGGATTTGATATGGCTCACTTTAGAGATTTTTTGTACCACCTTGGATGAGATTCCAAGTGAGCAGTAGACTACTGTTACCAAAATGTGACATACACACTGTCAATTACCATTTAATCTGAGAGTGCTGTCACTATCACATCACATCAATGAATTTACAACACCAGACAACAAACCTGCTATATTTAAACTCAGAAGCAGCTACTGCTTAAGGACACAACATCATCGGGTTCTGTGTTGTGTTGCAAACGATGCAAATTATGTTTACATTGTGGTTATGATGATATCAAGGCAGTAGAAGCAAACTATAGCAATAAGCTATGCTAAGATATGGATATACTAATATACCAAAATACAGTTAAGGTGGATTTAACTGAAGAGGGAAAGGAAAGTTGTGTCAAATCAAATTGTACAAGAGAAAAGTGACAAAAAAATCAGACATCATTGCAGACAATGGCAACAAGCAAATGTTTATAACACTATGTTTCTGTGTGTAGCTATCTTGTAACACTATAAAATACAATGGTAATGTTTAATGTAATGTTACATTTAATGGTAATGTAATGTTTAATCAGCCTACACTCACTGGTAATATAAGTTGCAGTAGATGCTCTGCCTAAATACTATCTTTGAAACACAGTCCCTCCTCTGTCATCCAAAGCCACGCCTCCTGAAATCATAAGCGTGCACCTTACAACCTTCAACGCTATCCATTGACTTTGAATGGGTTGCGTCAGGCGTTGTTGAACTGCATTGTAGATCCGTCAGCGCAGATTCAGAGGCGTTGCTCCCTGCAGAAGTTGGGACTTGCTCAACTTTTCATGCGTCGACGGAAGCGTCAGCCAATCAGATCGCTGTATGCAAATACACCACCTCAGACAGTGACTTATTGCTGACTAATTTCATTGGCTGACGCTGATATGACCAACCCGGGCTCATTTTGGAAACGTAGCCCCACGGACATTTCTGCGTACCACGAGATACTTCCCGGGAGGTATGTATTCGAGCGTTTTTTGTTTTCGCGGATCCGCGAGAGGCTGCTGTGCTCACTTTTTTGCGTCTCGGGACCGCGCGCCGTTTGTGCCTGCGCTGTTCTCACGCAAAAAGCCGCCGGATCGGCCGACCCGGCCGCCCTCTTCTTCCTCCTCCTCCTCCACCTTCCCTAAACCCGAGCGATGGTTTGCAAAAGCCGTCCAGAAAAAAAAAAGCAAAAGCCCTCGTCTTCGAGTTCGACGGCGTTTTCGGATCCCGCTGCGTTCTCGCCCTGTTTTTGTCATACCTGATTTCTAGAACCGCTGTTCCCCGGACTCGATCCCGGTCGTCGTCCCCGCGGCCGGCTCCCCCTCCTCTGGGGCCTCCGCTCCACCGACGCAACACTGCGAACTAAGCGGACAAACTGGTTGCATCGGGAAAGCCCTCCACTCGGAGGCGAGCCGTCGGCCGGCTAGCGCGAAGAGGAGAAGCGGAGCGGCGCCACACCACCCCACAGCGTTCGCTCGAAAAAAACTAAATGCGTCCATACATACCTCCGGCCACGTAAATAGTGGTCTCCAGAAACGTACGCGGGGCTACGTTTCCAGAATGAACTTGGGTTGGATATGACGATCCCGTCAGCCCCAACTTCAGACACGGCCTCTGTCAAGCGTTGACGCTAAAGCCCCGTGTGAATGGGGCGTTAAAAATGACAGTAGACAACCCACTAGATCATGTCATTCGCCATTTAGAAAACGTTACAGTACTTTATAATACTACAATTCTGAACAAACAATTGTATTATAACTTGCACGTTTTTAGTGTTGCAAGCAAAACTTGTCATAATATGCAATATTGCATGCATGCAAAGATCGCTGGTCTCACTCTTTCCTATGATTATTCCTAAAGCGACTACTGTATGCTTAGTGGTAGGCCGGTGGGGTGCACTAATTAGTAAGCCATACTTACATGCTATTTCAGGCCGAATAATCAGAGTAGCATGGTAAACAACTTAGGGAGCACATCACAAGTTGTCATTGTTAAAAAATTAACCAATGTGATGTAATATAAAACCAGCTTCACTTCAGTAAAGCGGGCTAGGCAGAATAGAGCTATTTACTGATGTTTTGTTGTTAAACTAAATAAAAATTTACATTACCTATGCTGTAAAATGTTCCTTATGAAATTGGAAATAGTCAAATGAATTATTCGGCAGGAGATTTCTATAGCTAAACAACACTTCTGTGCATATAACCCATTCATAATGCAACACAATCTACATAAGCTTTGTGTAACTAAAAGAGTTTTAAAACATAACATTAACTGTCTAAAATAAATACTTCAGCCATGATGTCATCCTTCCTCCAGCGTGCAAAAGTAACTGATATTGATTCAGGTTTTTTAAAAAGCTTTGATTCAGCATTTGTTTTTAGCGCTGTCACTCTCTCTCACTCTCTCATGTGCTTGCACAAACAAGGGATCTGAGTGAACGGGTGCACAGATATACAAATCTACATTTGTTGACAGACAGTTTGGGCTACTTATCAGAATTATGGGAACTGTCGGCCTGACAAGTTTTTTTTTTTTTTTTTTTAATTGAACATTTTATTGAACATTTTTTAGTTTTATGCCTTACCCAGAATATAAAAATACATATAAATACATTTTGATCATTTACTTTAATCATTACTATTGGAATGTAAAAAGACTTTCAACCAGGGGTCCGTTCTTCGAACGCGGATTACTCAATTAGCTGGATTTGGTTATTGACGATTTGACACGATTTAGGATAATTTTATTTTTCAAAACTCATCTGAGACTTGTTGTCATACTGTAGCAACAGTTCTGGTAGCTCAAACCTGCTTAGGAGCAGGTTCATTTTATATAAACAAGATTAGATCAGGTGTGTTTAAGCAAAGATAATCCTGAAAGTATGAACCAAATGCTGATATTTTCTTTCATTCAAGAGTTCACACTTAGCTGATGATTGATTATAAAGGCATGCTGTCCAGGGAGAGAGTCCTAAGCTCATAAGATCCTTGAGCCCGGTGCTCCCTCCCCTTTGCAAGGCGAGGGGGAGTTTGAGCTCAGGTAAATCTCAAGAACACCCCTGCTATAGTGGCTAATAAACAGATAGTGATTGCTCTTAAGAGATAACTACTTACTAGGAGCATGTCTACGGTGTCGATTTGGATTAGTCCATTAAATTAAGTTGCATGTTTTTGGACGATGAAAGGAAACCGGGGAACCAAGTGAAACCCACATGAGCACAGGGAGAACGTGTAAACTCCGCTCAGAAATGTTCACTGGCTTGGTAAGGACTATAACCTGTGACAATCTTGCTGTGAGGCAACAGTGCTAACCACTGGGCCACCAGTGGTTAGCACTGAGGATGGGGGGTGGATGGGGGTGATTCTTCAAAAGGAAGATGGCTGTCATATGAAACTTAGGGTATTTATAGTGGCTTAGGGATCGTCTGATTGGTGAATCATAAATTGAATAATGCTGGGCCGGCTGCAAGCAATCATAAGCATGTGATCCTCTCGAAATTAGTTTATAAATAAACATGAAATAGTTATATACACTTGGGAAAATAGTAAATATATATTTAAATTATATATAAAATTTAAGAATATATATTAATAAAATGTATGCAATCTGCACTCCAAAATAAAAATACAAAGACTGCCACCTGGTGGTTCAAAGAGAAAATTTGTTGATATTAACTTTTTAGATACAAATGTGTACATGCACAATATTCAACTTTAAACAAATAAAAAAGTAATAATTTTTGCACTCATACGTGTTTTGACAGCTAATATGCCAGTGATTTGATGTGTCCTAAAAGTTGCAACGCACCTTTACCTTCACCTTTAAAGACACCTTTACCAATATCAAAATGCTTTTTGATGCAAAATTCATTTATACAGTTATTTCCTACGCCGATTAAAATGTAGATGTAGAACTAAATACATTGATATGCATTAAAATACATGATGACTAGGCTACTCCTGACACATGAAAGTGTAAAGCCTGCAGCTCACGACAAATGTGGAAAGTTATTGCGTGTCATATTTAACAAACTGTTTACTACCAATTTTATGTAATTTTGCTCACATGGATAATTGAATATTAATCAGATGGTGTCATTATGCTGCTGTGCCGTCAGCCAATCGTTGCATTGCTGATCATGATTTTGAGGATCGATAGATCTGTCCTTCACAACACATGCAGAGATCTCAGATCAGTTTATCCAGACATTTTAATCTGATTCGCAAACTTGTTTGAAGAACCAAATTAGCTAGAAATCAGTTAAATTAAAAAATCCAGGATCTGCCAAATCATCTTAGATCATTTAAGCGAAGTACGAAGAACGGACCCCAGAACAATAAAAATGTAACAGAACCTAATTTAGTTTCCCTAAATGACATTTCTAGAACTAAAATCATTCCAGTTCTTAAGAAGCAAACAGAGAAACATAGATATTTCTGCTAATGATTCCAGGAACTATTAAAATGTCACCTGCATTATATATTATATACAATAATAATAATGTTGACTGGGATAATAGCTCTGACAACTAAGCCACAGTATGATAAAGAGGACTGTTCCAACTTTGATTAATGAATGTTACACTTGACATTCCCAAATCAATTGGCTTTACTTGTTGTTCTTCTATAAATGCTTTCAGGATTTTATACAACCATGCAAAGTAATTACCAGAGTCAATCAAGTATGCTTAATAACCTCAACGTTTCGCTTTTGTGCAACTGAGAAAAAGCAAATGCATTACTGAACTGAGACTTTAAGCAAGACAATGGAAAATGTATCGTAGTACAATTGCTATTTTGCCAGTGCAAAGTCAGCTGCATCTGATGACTTTTTTATACACTAACACATTTAACTATGAACAAATCTATCGAAAAACTGAAGTCCTAAAGGACCCAATGTACATCCTTTCTACTTTTTCATTAAGGCTGTAGAGAATGCCTGGAGAAATTCCAATGCAACTAGATTGATCTGCTGCCCAAGCATTGCCTTTTGAAGTTCAAACTATTTTGTATTGAGCTTGTGCCTCTGATCACAAGCTCCCTCTGGAAGGCTTAATCTATATTAGTCCTACTTTATTACATACTGTGTGGTCTAAAAGTGCAAGGTCTCTATAGTGAAAATGCTTTTACAGCCTGACTTCTGAAAAAACTTGGGATATTTTATAAAGTTTAATATAATCAAGAATGCGTTGGTAACTCTTTAGTTTAAGTAACAATTCACATCTAATAATGGTCTATTACCTGCCTATTATTAAGGTATTAACTGTTTATTAGCATTCAATCTTATTCTACATTCTTAATCCTACCCACCTCAAACCTGGAGATGGTAAACCCTACCCCAGTTGAGGGAGTTCAAATATCATAGGGCTTTGTTCACAAGTGAGGGAAGGATGGAATGTGAGATTGACTGGTGGATTGGTGCAGCGGCTGCAGTTATGTGTACAGTGTAATGATCTGTTGTGGTAAAGAAGGAGCTGAGCTCCTACTCTCACCTATGGTCATGAGCTTTGGGTCATTACTGAAAGGACAAGATCTCAGATACAAGTGGCCAAACTGAGTTTTCTTCGCAGGGTAGCAGGGCGCACCCTTATAGATAGGGTGAAGAGCTCTGTCATCTGGGAAAAAACTTGGAGTTGAGCCGCTGGTCCTCCACGTCAAGAGAAGTCAAGAGGTGGCTCGGGCATTTGTTTTGGATGCCTCCTGGATGCCTACCGAGGGAGTTGTTCCAGGCTTGTCTCACCAGGAAGAGGCCTAGAGAAAGTCCCACGACACGCTGGAGGGACTTTATCTCTCAACTGGCCTAGGAACGCCTTGAGATCCCCCCGGAGGAACTGATGATAGTGTCTGGGGAGAGGGAAGTCTGGGGTTCTCTCCTAAGATTGCTGCTCCTGCGATCCGGCCCTGGAAAAGTGGAAGAAAATGAATGAATATGTGAATGAATAATACTACCCAATACGCAATAACTATGACCTTACTAAACATAAGTAAGCAGCTAATTAGTAGTTTTATTAGGCTAAATCTCTTACCTAATGGTTTTTAATGGCATGAATTGTACGCTAAAACAAAATGTGACCAAAATTGTAATGTGTGTATTGTGTGTGTATAAACACAATTCAATTTTAGATGCTGCGACACACTCCAAAAAAGTTGGGTTAGGGACATAATGCAACATAATGTTGCAATAACTTCCTTTTCATTAGCATGATCAATTGTTTGATAATTGGGGATGCTATTAGTTACAATTTTGCAAGCAATGAAAATATAGCAATGCATTTTCGATTGCAGACAGGTCTGAAAAGCATTGAAGATAGAATCAAGACATTTCACACATAGATTTTTGAATTGGGAAAAATGCAAAAATCAACATTGATGCTCTAGTGATAGAAGCTCCACCCTCTAGTAAAGGAGCCAATCATTGACTACGTTTAAATGAACATCAGTAATCACATTATTTGCCTTAATCTGACTAAGAAAATAATATGATTAAGTTGTTTACATGACTTGGTTTTTGTATGCTCCTTTCATGATGCTGTTTTACATCTTATAGCACGTTATTCGATTAACGTTATTGCGTCACCACACTATCCACATTTTCTTTAGTTACATGTAATTTCATTTTCATTTTTTATTTGTGGACTTTAACTGCCGTTTGGCACTTTTATTGTCATTCAGAAACATTTCATGCATGCCCCCCGTGACAAACGAGATATTGGATGTGAGTATGAGCTGATGGAATTTGATACCACACGCTGTATAGGGGAAAAACTCGGCTTTTCGCGATGCAGGTGTCTATGGTCCTTTACTGACTCGATAGGTGCAAAGAAAAATGTCAAACAGCCGTATGTGTGTGTGTACTATCCTGACACAAAATTGGTCGAAAATCCTACACAACAGTAATAGTTTAATTAAGGTGTTTACATGTCTGTACTGCACTTTAATAATGTGACTAAAATTGGCATACTACACGTCTTAATTTGATTTTTGTTTCACGAGTTTACACTCACAAATATTTGACTGAAAAGAATATGCATATTTGGCGTGCTGATCGGGGAGAGGGCTCTGAGCTTGGGAAGACAACCTAACTTGTGTTATCTAGGAAATCTAGTGTTATCTAGGATATCTAGGATAAAGAGAGATTGGGATTTATTGTCTAGCCCGGCTCCAGAATGCTCCCTACTTTGATTTAAATAGGTATCTGGTTTAATAGTGTGGAGTTGGGGTTGTGGAGAGGAAGTCGAGAGAAAATGGAGGTTTGACATGTTGTCAGTTCTTGAGCTGATTGAATAATAGAATGATTGTGCGTGTGATGAATTAGCCTCATCAAAGACTAATTATGCTTCTCTCGAAGTTTGTTTATAAAACATCACTTAATTTGGTTATGACTTTATTCAGATTAAATTAAATAAAGTCGCTGTTTTACATGGTAGACTCTAACCAGAGTATTGTCTTAATCACATTAAAATCGGATTATTGTGTCCATGTAAACATACTCATTGATTACCATGGACTGATGAATCTCTTGGGGAGGTGATCAATCCAGTGTTTTTACCACATTTTTTGTAGCTCCATACATTGTTATGAACTCTCTGGGGTTGCAAACCCACTTAAATCTCACCAAATACTTTACAGACACAGAAAATTTATCTACATAAAGATTTATATCTTTTCTTTTAGATGAACTAATTATGCTTGAAAACAGATGCTCTCTGATTCTGTAATCGGCACGAAACGAGCGTGAGGTACAGAATGTCCCGTCTGACCTCATTATTTTAAATTAATTCTCACCTCCATCATTCAAAAGCAAATCACATGATGGCAATTGGTTGAACTACCACACACTTTCAAACAAAGAAGTCACTGTCCTTTTTGACGAAGATTTGCGTCAGGAATTGGAAAGAACTTCAGAAGACCGAATCTAACAGATGCTTCATTACTCTTTCACTCACTTCTCAGCTTATTCTCTGATAAATCAGGGGTCACCACAATGGAACCATTTAATACTTTGGCATATGCTTTACTGGCGTATGCCCTTCTTTACACGACCCAAATCTCAGAGTACAACCCTCAGTGTTGGGAAACCCCCACACACTAAAGTCAATTTAGCTTGTCCAAAATCACCTGTGCATGTCTTTGGAATTTTGTGTAAACTGGAGCACCCGGAGGACACGCACCCAGACATAAAGCAAACTTCTGATCTGGCCAGTACTCAAACCAGAAACCATCTTACTACCATTCAACTATGCTAACCACTTTGACACCATGGTGCCTCATAAAGCACTATACAACCCTGTTTGATGTTTCAACATTCAAAGAGATAAAAGCTGCACTTGTATACCTGAGAGGCATTTCAAAAATGGTCATTGAGTGAAATGACTTGCCTCAAAGGGAGTCAAAGCGAGGCACATTCACATTCAAACACATTCACTCTTTGACTACGAAACCAAGCTTTTGTATCACATGTGACATCATCTAATAAATATGTCATCTTGATGGCAATCAAAAACTTTGTACCATCCCAATATATGGCTCAGTAGGCCCACACGGAATCTGCGCGTGCAGAATTCCGCAGATTTTCAGCAGAATTCCGCAGATTTCTGCAGATTTTTTGCCCATTATTAAATCTGTTTATTTACTTGAGTAAATGTGTAAATCTGAATTTATTCAGTTTTTATTCAGTAATTTATTACTTTTTATTTAATATATTAAGGTTTTAGTTATGATACTCTGCTTGATACTCCCAAAATAATTGTGCAGAAATCCACAGATTTTTACCAAAATTCTCCGCAGAAATAGCAAAAAATGTCTGCAGATTCCGTCTGGCCCTGCTCAACGGTAATGGCACCAATGCACACATACCAGTAACTCATGCAATGCTCTGCTGCAGCTCCAAACTATGGCAGATGTTTAGTTTTGCATCTGTTGCTCATGAAAGTCTGTGAGTTCCACTTGGTCTTTGAGAGTGAGCCCTCGATTTCCATTTCTTCACAGAAACAAGCTAAAATGTGCTCATGTGACCCCAGCACTCAAATTCCACATTTTTCATCACATGAGCTCTAAGAAACCAACAGCATCACTGACCAGAACTGATGTATACATAGACTCAACATTCATTTATTGATGCAGCAACACACTGTGGTTAGTGACAGGGTTTTTTTGAAGTTCTCCTTAGCCCATGTGGCTTTATTTAACATAACACCATGGCATTTATTTATGTAGTGCAGTCTGAGGGGCTCAAAGGTCGAGCACATTCAGTTGAGGTTTCCTGCCTTGCCCTTCACAGACTCAGATTCCTGAAGATTCCATGAATATTTTCCCCAATATTACTTACTGTATGGTCAGTGTTGTGCAAGTAAAATAGTAACTTATTAGATAAATAGTTATTTATTGATTACTTACACCAAAAAGTAATGCATTACTGTTAAAAGTAATTATTGAGTTACTTTTGCAAAGAGCATATTTAATGATGCCATTAATGCTCTTATAATGTCACCTCAGTGCTGCATGGAGAATACACTGTCGGTCTATTTCACACTTTTAATTAATTTGCATTCTCACAACTAAAACACAAGACAGACTTAAACACTAATTTTAAACACTAATTTATTTAAGTCTGACCAGCAGCACAAAAATACAAATATCACAAGGTGATAAACCAGCTGAATAATATATTCTGAAACAAACAAGCAAAAACTTACGCTTATGCATTATACAAGTTTGTTTTTAACCCTTAAACATCCATCACAATGTGAGTATGAAAATGGCGACAGTATACAACAAACACAAAACCTTTATGAAATAAATAAATAAAAGTAATCTGAATTATCATTCAGAAACAATTTGGTGAAACTCAGAACTCCAAAAACTGCAACTATAGACCTTAAACAATACATTTTATCCATTATAAACCAAACAAAAACATACAGTGCATTCAGAATGAATTCATAGCGCTTTACTTTCTCCACATTTTTTATGTTACAGCCTTATTCCAAAATGCATTAAATTAATTGATTTCCTCAAAATTATACACTCAATACACTCAAAAAAAGTTTCTTCAAAATTGTTGCAAATTTATTAAAAATAAAAAACCTGAAAAATCACATGTACATAAGTATTGCCAGACTCTGCTCAATTCTTTGTTGATGCACCTTTGGCAGCGATTACAGCCCCAAGTCTTTTTTGTTTTTAATTTGATGCCACAAGCTTGGTAATTTTTACTCATTCCTCTTTGCCGTACCTCTCAAGCTCTATCAGGTTGGATGGGAAGCGATGGTTTCAGATCTCTCCAGAGATGTTTAATAGGATTTAGCTCTGGGCTCTGGCTGGGCCACTCAATGACATTCACCGAGTTGTTGTGAAGCCACTCCATTAATATTTTGGTGGTGTGCTTTGGGTCATTGTCCTGCTGGAAAAGCCTTCTGAAGCAGGTTTTCATTCAGGATGTCTCTGCACATTGCTGCATTCATCTTTCCCTCTATCCTGACTAGTCTTCCAGTTCCTTCTGCTGAAAAACATCAGATGATGATGTTAGCCTGGTGATGAGCGGTGCCTGGTTTTCTCCAAATGTAAAGGCTGGCATTAACTCCAAAGAGTTCAATTTTAGTCTTATCAGACCAGAGAATTTTGTTTCTTATGGTCTGAGAGTCCTTCAGATGCCTTTTGGCAAATTCCAGGTGGCAAGTGACTTCCGTCTGGCCACTCTACTATACAGGCCTGATCGGTGAATTGCTCCACAGATGTTTGTCCTTCTGTAAGGTTCTCCTCTCTCCACAGAAGAACACTGGAGCTCAGAGTGTCCTTTAGGTTATTGATCACCTCCCTGACTAAAGCCCTTCTCCCTCGATCACTCAGCTTAGTGAAAGACCTAATTATTTGTGATTTTTCAATGATAAATTTGATTGTTGATTTATTTGACAATTCTCTCACAGTTTTTATCATGCAAAGGTGGGCCATGATCCAGCTTTGCTTTCAAACACTAAGATTCTCCTTTTTCCTGAACATGAAAGTGTATAAAGAGTTAAGCCCTTTTCAGATTACACCCCCAAACCCATCTCTACTGTTTTTGTTCAGAGAACACACACACTCGGGGAAAAACTGCTGTCTAAAACAATAAATAAATACTTAATAAATTAACCATGCTAGACTTTTGTGTTGACACTTTGAAGCATGATAGACATTTTATGCACTATGCCACACTACACAAGAACAAACAAATTAAAATTGCGTCTCGACAAGCCATTTCAGTCAGTTTGAAAATTTAATTGGGAACTTTTATTTTGGCCCTGTCCCAAATTTGAGTGTGTTGCATCAACATTTCAATGTTTATATTTACCAAATACACCGGGGGCCTGTTTCAGAAAGGAGGTTAAGTGAAAACTCAGATTTTTTTAACCCTGAAATGAGAGAAACTCTAGGTTTTTCGTTTCAAAATGGCAGGTTTGTTAAACTCGAGAAAGCAGGGTGAGTCAAGCATGTTTCTGAAAGAGAGGTAACTTTAACTCAGAGTCAGTTACTGTGGTAACTTACTCTGTGAACCTAACCTAACCTTCTGTTGGTCTCCTCCCCTTTTTTAAAGATAAGGCGGTATTTCTTGCCTTAGCCTAACATTTCCACCAACCTATTTTAATGCTCATTTTGGAGATGCTCATAAAAACGATTGATGGAAACGTCATGATACACTTACCTTTTGAAAATATGCATAAAACACACACGCATAATTGAGCAGGATAAACTTTTATTCGATAGAAAATATGCGCATAAACTACGATGGAAACACTTTTACTAAACAAATTACAGTAGCCTATGTACATTAAAAAAAGGTCATAATATGATGATGAAAATGTGTGTGAATGGACAAACCAGCAGGCTGAGCACACTGTAACACGTCTTAAATGTTGTTATAGTCATTTAAAATGTCTTAACCATTTCACTATTAGTGTATATTATTAATTACCTCCGAGCGTCTGGAGCGTGTCAAGAGTCTCCGTGTCTAGTGGCTTCAAACGCCCCCACGTGTTCACTGTGTGTCAGCATTGTCTTCTGAGGCGCAAGTACATTAATTACATCTTCTACCACAGTAAATTCTGTTTTTACTGTTGATATTTGGCACCAGTTAATCAGGAACTGATGATTTTGTTCTCTTTGACTCGTTGGATGGAAACACTGCTTTCTTTGCATCTTTTATGCAATATTCCAGTTTTGCACATAAATGTATGTAATATATTTGGATGGAAACACAGATATTGCCTACAATTTAGTCACAGACAGAACAATAAATAATTAGCTTAAATTCACTGACCATAAACATGTATTGTAACTAGATTAATGGGATTATTATTCTTTCTAAAAATTATTTTTAGTACCGCTTACCTTCTAAATGTTATTTCAACCTCTATCACTTGATCAATAAAAAAGGCAGACACACAAGTGCACTGTTAAATCTATTAAAACTGATAAACGCGTATAAAAGTTTAGAAAAATTGTATAAACGTCACACATTACATTACTTATTTTATTATACTTAAATATTTAAATATTTTAAATGTAAAATTACGCATTAACTTGAGCAGCTGTTTTCCCAGGCAAACTGTTTCTGTTTCACTGATGGTTGCTTTTTTTAAAAAAATATATACACTCATATTTGCTATAACGTTGCATGATCACATCAAGTTCAGCTGGAGAAAGAAATGGTGATCTCTTTTTTCAGATGTTGCGATGGTCACTCGCAATATCTGCGCTCCATTGATAATGCCTTTTTATAGTCACGGTGCGCGCGCTTAACTCTGAGTTAGTCTACTCAAAGTTGATTGACCCAACTCAGATCTGCTGTTCTGAAACCGAAAACTCAGAGTTTTTAATCTCTCAGTAAATCAACTCAGAGTTCAAGTTTAAACTCTTTTAAACTTTTAAGTTTAAAAGTTGTTTGAACCTCCTTACTGAAACAGGCCCCTGAGTTTGTCAAAGAAAAAACACTGGAATTTTTTATATAAAAAAAAGAAAATATACATAAATGTATGATCATACATAATTACTTATTTATGTATTTATTTATTTATCTATTGATTCATTTGTTTATTTGTTTGTTTATTTATTTGTCTGTGTATTAGTTTGTTTATTTATTTATTTTTTATCTATCTATCTATCTATCTATCTATCTATCTATCTATCTATCTATCTATCTATCTATCTATCTATCTATCTATCTATCTATCTATCTATCATCTATTTATTTATTTATTTATTTATTTATTTGATTATGTATTTACTTATTTATTTATTCATTCATTCATTTTCTTTTTGGCTTAATCCCTTTATTAATCTGGGCCACCACTGCAGAATGAGCCGCCAACTTGTTTTACGCAGTGGATGCCCTTCCAGCTGCAACCCATCACTGAGAAACACCCATACACTCTCATTCACACACATACACTTAGGACAATTTAGCTTACCCAATTCACCTATACAGCATGTATTTGGACTTGTGTGGGAAACCGGAGAACCCGGAGAAACCCACGCCAACACGGGGAGAACATGCAAACTCCACACAGAAATGCCAACTGAGTCAGCCGTGGCTCGAACCAGCGACCTTCTTTTTGTTCCACCGCACCACTCACCTTATTTATTTATTTACTTATTTATGTATTTATTTATTTATCTATTTATTTACCTATTTCTTTGTTTGTTTATTTATTTATTTATTTGTCCATAAACATAAGTTAGGTTGAATCAATGTGTGTCAGTGAACTAACACACCACAAACTTTAGAGTTGACGGCAAAAACAATCAAACAAACAAACAAACAAACAAACAAACAAACAAATAAATAAATAAATAAATAAATAAATAAATAAATAAATAAATAAATAAATACATACATACATACATACATACATACATACATACATACATACATACATACATACATACATATTCACCAGCCGCTTTATAATTTTCTAACTTTTCATTCAGGTTGAAATCTTTTTTGGTATATATTGTTTCTCTTCAAGTTATTAAAGTCCTCCATTCACTGAGAACACAACTTCATTGATTGTTTCCCGTTTTATTTACTTGACCTTTGGAGCTGTACGGCCAAGGAATGCTGCTGAGCCACCGTCTGCTGTACCAGTCAAACACCACGGACATTGTGGACATAATGTTTGAACAGTGGAAACCATGGAAACAGAGAGTCGCCACCGAGGTGTTCAGCCTGAGCAGAACTCATGCAGAGAACCTCATAGTTTACAGTGTGTTAGCAGACAAAAGCTTTTCCATATGGGAAAAAGATAAGGTATATGAGGCAAAAATGAAGGACAGACAGACAAATAGAAAGAAAGCAACTAAAAGAGAACAATGAAAATGATTTTTTCTTTTTACGAGCCAATAATGTGTGCTGTGGCTACGCAAAATGAAAGTCCTTTATTGGAAGGTTACTAAATGATGTTGACATTCTTCTCTTTAATAGGTGTTAAGGGGATGCGATATTGTCATTTCACTGGTGCCTCTGGAATTGCTGTTATGAGTCATCCGTAGCATCTCTTTATGGGCTTCCCACTCACTGGCATCTCCAAAATGTGAATTCACATGTGAATGAGAAGAGCACAAATTGTGTTTTATGTTTGAGGATGAGCTCTGGGGTCATGTGTGTTTACAGGTCGTTTGTTGCTGCGTTAATTGCAAGCTTCTCTCTCGTATCTTTCCTTTAGTGTGTAATACAGTTATTTGTGCATATAAATAAATCTGCACACAAACAAACAAATAGAAAAACTGGCTGACATTAAGTCCAGATACATTTGAAATAAATAGCACATGGTCAGCAATGAATCTCAGGTTGCTGCTGTGGTATTTAAATGAGCCTCAGTTTATATTAATGGACCAAAGAAAATATCACCCACACCACTACACCACCAACAACCTAAACAGTTGATACACGACAGGATGATGAATCAATGTTTTTTATGGTTTGCCAAATATTTCACTGATCTGAATGTTTCTGGAGAAGAGATCAGGCTTTGTTCCCAATATTCCTGTTATTATTATTTATTTTTTTAAATTATTTTTTTTTTATTAAATTATTTTATTAAATTATTTATTATTATTATTTATTATATAATTATTATTTGCACACTAAAACATCCTTTTTTTTGCTATGGCTGTGTTGCTTATACCTAACCAAATACATTTGTATACGAATGAAGAGTTTATTCTGCAAAAAACAACTGCCACTTTTTATATAGCTACTTTCCACAAAAATAAACAATTAGACCCAAAAACAGTTGTAATTAAAGCTGACAGAAACTGGTTGGATGCAACCTACACTAACCTATGTATTATTATTCATTCATTCATTTTCTTTTTGGCTTAGTCCCTTTATTAATCTGGGGTCGCCACAGCGGAATGAACCACCAACTTATCCTGTCAGGGTTCTGCCACTCTGGTCTTTGTAAATTCTTGTTTTGGTAGCAGAGCTCTGACACTACCCATGTCCGGTCCTGTTTCTGTCTCTGTGTGCGCGCGCGCCGTCAAGGGTGTACGCAGAGTGTGCGCGATGCCGCTTGATGTGGCCGCGCACGCACTGCGTCCGTCAGACGCGCGCGCTCTTGTACTAGTGTCTGTGTTTTCGTCTGTCAGCAGCGTGGTGTTTCATTTCCAGCGTCTCAGTCTTGTTGGTTTCGGTTTTGGTCGGCGCTGGGATGAAGCATGCACGCTGCGTGTGTGAGTGCACGGTGAGTGTTTTCATTCATCGTGTGCTCGTGTCTTGCGTCTTTTGTCAAAGCACGTGGCTCGGTGTTTACATTGTGGTCACGTGCTTTTGTCGTGTGTTTCAGTGTAGTGTTATGTGAGCGCATGGCTTGTATTGTCTCTCTGTGTCATGCGCTCTCCCGTCTATTGTCTAGTCCCTCCCTCCTGGTTTACTCATTATTAGTTTGTCATGTTCACCTGTGTGTCAATTTACTTTTTGCTTTATAATCCCCCTCATGTTTTCAGTCCTTTGTCAGTTCGTCGTCAATATTCCCTCTGTGTTCCTGTTCCAGTCATGTCTTGCCAGCCCAGCCCAGCCAAGTTTGTCTGTTTTTGATTCATGTTTTCCCCCTCGGGGTAGTTAATTTGCCTTTTTGTTTTATTTGTACTTTATTATTAATAAAACCCAATTATTGTTTGCACTTGAGTCCTCGCTCCCTCATCCTTCCTGAACCCTGACAGTACGAACTGACCATTAGAGGACTCAGCAACTATGGGTTTATTTCTTCGCCCAGCTCTCTCCCAGAACAAGAAGCTCCAGGATCAATCCCTTGCCAGGAGACTGCAGGAATGTCACCAGAACAGTCGTCCATTTGGTGTGTACGCTCAAGGCCTCCTTGAGGCAGTGTTGGGGCTTGGATTCAATGAGAAGACCCTCATCCATCTCTTCCTGGCAGGATTGGATGAGCCTCTTGATTGGGAGGAGGTGGGTGATTTAAAGGAATGGACTTATTGGGAGGTGGTTGAATACACCTGCCTGAGGAAGGAGAGGGAGATCCTGGAGGGGGAAGGGACCCTTCTCATCACCACCAGCACCACCTCCCAGTCCATGTCCTCCCCCCAAGGGTTAACCCGCACCCAGAAGCGGAGATTGAAGAGGAAGGCCTCTTCAGCCAAGATGGCTCCAGCCCCAGAGCGCCCTTCAGTGTCGGCTCCAGCCCCTGAGCGCCCTCCAGTGTCGGCTCCAGCCCCTGAGCGCCCTCCAGTGTCGGCTCCAGCCCCAGAGCGCCCTCCAGTGTCGGCTCCAGCCCCAGAGCGCCCTCCAGTGTCGGCTCCAGCCCCAGAGCGCCCTCCAGTGTCGGCTCCAGCCCCAGAGCGCCGCTCAGTGCCGGTCCCAGCCCGGCTCCTTGCCCTGCCGGCCCCAGCCCGGCTCCTTGCCCTGCCGGCCCCAGCCCGGCTCCTTGCCCAGCCGGCCCCAGCCCGGTCCCTTACCTTGCCGGCGCCACCCAGACGTCTTGCCCTGCCAGCGCCAACCAGACGTCTTGCCCTGCCGACCCCAACCAGACGTCTTGCCCTGCCGGCCCCAGCCCGGCTCCTTGCCCTGCCGGCACCACCCAGACGTCTAGCCCTGCCGGCCCCAGCCCGGCCCCTTGCCCTGCCGGCACCTACCAGATGTCTAGCCCTACCGGCCCCAGCCCGGCTCTTTTCCCTGCCGGCGCCAACCAGACGTCTAGCCCTGCCGGCATCAGCCCAGCTCCTTGCCCAGCCGGCCCCAGCCCGGCCCCTTGCCCTGCCGGCACCACCCAGACGTCTTGCCCTGCCGGCCCCAGCCCGGCTCCTTGCCCTGCCGGCGCCAACCAGACGTCTAGCCCTGCCGGCACCAGCCCAGCTTCCAGCCCTGTCGGCTCCCCTCTGGTCTCCAGCCCTGCCGGCTTCAGCCCAGCCGCTTCCAGCCCAGCCGGCTCCCCACAGGCCTCCAGCCCAGCCGGTTACCCACCGACCTCCTGCCTTGTCTCCCCTGATAGACTCTCCCTGGGTCGTCCCTCCTGCTCCTCCCTGGTGTTCCCTCCCTGCACCCTGGACGGACCCTCCGGCTCCACCCTGGCTCCCTGCCGGGCCCCCGACCCACTGAATCCACCCTGGACTGTCCCTCCTGATCCTCCCTGGTCTTGCCCTCCCATCCCTCCCTTGTTTGTCTTGTTGAGTCCGGCTTGGCTTCCCTCCCTCCCCCACTTCATGTCGTCTTGCCTGTTCACTACCCTGTCTTGTGTCTGATGTTGTCTTGTGGTGTTTCTTGTCTGTCTTGTACCTTGTTGGATGTTCCCTTTAGGGACGCCAGGTGGCGTCCCTTTTGGGGGGGGGCTAGTGTCAGGGTTCTGCCACTCTGGTCTTTGTAAATTCTTATTTTGGTAGCAGAGCTCTGACACTACCCATGTCCGGTCCTGTTTCTGCTGTATCCAGCTTAAGTTTTATGCTGTGGATGCCCTTCCAGCTGCAACCTATCTCTGGGAAACATCCATACACACTCATTCACACAATCATACACTATGGTCAATTTTAGCATTGCCAATTCACCTGTATCCTGGGCTTGACATTAACTTTTTTGATAACCAGCCACTGTGGCTAGTAGTTTTCCACCATTACTAGCCACTCAATAATTTCACTAGCCATAATTTTGTTGTTGGGAAAATATATTTTATATGCATAACTTTGACTTTGTCATGGGTGCTAAAATTGCATGCTAAAATTACTTCATTTATATTTAGTGTTTTTTCCACTTGCCTCGTTCATTTAACTGTTTTTTTATGAGCTTACTAAATGAGCATAAGCAAATGGGTTATGCTTTGATAAAAAAGTGTCGCATTGCAATTAGTTTTCCTTCACAGGACTTTTCAGGGCTTAACTCAAAAAGAATTGTTACCTAATACCAGAGAATACCTTTTTTTTCTCTGGCCACACCAAACTAATTATTTCCTTGCTACAAATTTTATATAAAGTGTCAAAACAAGCAAAATACTGCTGTATACTGACACTTTTTATTCAACAAAACAGCTGACATTTAAAAAATATATATTCTCATGCATCTAAAACTATGGACAGGGGTCTGTTCTGGCTCAAGATCCCAGATCACCAGTTAACTACAACATATTAAAGCAATATTATTGTAAAAAATGATATTTAAACAGTATATTAACAAAAATAACAGCAAGCAAAAGAAAGCAGGTAAAAATAATTATATGCGCGATAATGAAAGGATGATGCCACGCACACAGTTAATGTTAGGCCAATTAATGACCTGTTCAAAGAATGGTTCAAGTGAAAGCGACAACAACTGCTGCTGCATACAAAGAATCTCGAGCCCTTGAACTGTGGGTGCACGAGCATCGCACTAGTTTCGTTTCCAGGCACGAATACATCAAATTATCTTTGCACGCGACACTAATGCCCTCGTCAGTGAGTGAGGAAAGCCTGTCTCACAGTGCGCATGATCCTCTCATTCTTATTCAGCTGCTTTCTTTTGCTTGCGCGAAAAGCTGTTTTTGTCAGTCGTGCTGCCTCTCGATTCTAAAATCACATTTGTACACATAGACAAACGGTCATAAACTAACAGTCCAATCTAGTGACGACGAGCCAGGACTAGCAATTTAAAAATGAGTTTCAGCCAGTCAAAGTGGCTAGTGGGAGTGGCTGTCTAACCCGCCACAACTGAAATCCACCCGCATTTGGCAGGTGTTAATGTAAAGCCGTGCCTGTACCACGTCTCTTGACTTGTGAGGAAAACTCACGCGAACACGAGGAGAACATGCAAACTCCACACAGAAATGCCAACTGACATAGCCAAGGCTTGAACCAGAGACCTTCTTGCTGTGAGGCGAACAAACTGCCCACTGCACCACGGCGTCAGCTTTTATAATTATTACTGTAATATTATCACTATTATAATTATTCATTTACATTTTACATTTACATTTGGTCATTTAGCAGACGCTTTTATCCAAAGCGACTTACAAATGAGGACAAGGAAGCAATTTACACAACTAAGAGCAACAATGAATAAGTGCTATAGGCAAGTTTCAGGTCTGTAAAGTCTAAGAAGGGAAGTATTAGTAGTATTAGTATTTTTTTTTTTTTTGTACAGTTAGTGTGATATTCAAAGAGGCAATTGCAGATTTCAGTCACAAATAGGCATCAAACTGTCAAGAACATTCAGTTGCATAAAAATATAAGCATTTAAATATGAATATGAATGTCAACACTACTGTTTTTTACACTACAAAGTTTTTGTCTTGTTTCTAGTCCAAATATCTAAACAATCTTAAATAAATATTTCTTCATACAATATTGCTTTCAGAAATCAAGTCAACTCTACAATTCCGAGTCAAATAATCAATTAATCAAAATTGTCAATTGTTCTGTAAAACAAGCTAAATAGTCTGCCAAAGGAAAATATAAGAAGCTTATTTCTCTTACCTCTGTAACGAACGAGAGTGTACAATGGGGTCAAAGTTCCACTAGCAGCTTTATTATAAAGAATGGTCAGGCAGGCAGAGGTCGAAACAGGAGCAAACAGCAATGCAAAGGGTGATCCATTCATCCATTAATTCATTTTCTTTTCGGCCTAGTTCATTTATTATTCCAGGGTCGCCACAGTGGAATGAACCACTAACTTATTCAGCATGTTTTTACACAGTGGATGCCCTTCCAGCCACAACCTATCTCTGGGAAACATCCACACACACTCATTCACACTGATTCACTACGGACAATTTAGCCTACCCAATTCATCTGTACTGCATGTCTTTGGACTTGGGGGAAACTGGAGCAATGGGAGGAAACCCACTCAAACACGGGGAAAACATGCAAACTCCACACAGGTGATGCCAAATGCCAACTGACCCAGCCGAGGCTCGAATCAACGACCTTCTTGCTGTGAGGCAACAGCACTACCTACTGTGCCACCACCTCGCCTGAATAATATCTAGTAAAATAATATTTACTGTCATCATGGCAAAGATAAAATGAATGTAATGTAAATAAGATGCCTATTAATAAGAATATGTGAATAACTCAATTTTGACAAAAATGTCAGATAGATCCTTAAAATTCTAAGGTGACGATTTGCATTTCATTGGTCTAACGTCAGTTTGTCTGATTTAGCATGTAGCATCGACATTGGTACTGGGACCGTTGGCTCTGATTGGCTGTTCAGCTACAAATAAGACCACTAGTACAACATTTGCCATGATAAAACCAAGTAAACAACACAACACAAGAGGGAACACGAAGAAGCCGGCTGCAATTTTGCCACATTTCTCAAATATTAGTGTAAGATGGCTAAAAATCTCTAGAATATCAGACCCTAATAACTCTTATGGGTTTTCATGAGGCAAGACCATAAAAATTGCTATGCAATGCTACAATGGACTTTCTGATCTGAGAAGTTATCAGGAAACCAGCTGTTCAACTGTTCTATTCGAGTCATCCTGATTAAATCTTCCTGACTGTATGTCTTTGACAAGATCAGGGAAGAATGCAAGAATGCACCCTTCTCCTTTCACCCCAAGCCCCCCTTTTTGACCTTTAAGCCACTTGCTGATCAGAGCACATTTCACATAAAATGTCCAGGGTTTTAATATGATGTAGCACTATATTCATGTTTGGTATCATTTTAAATTTCTTAGTGTGATTGGTAAAGTGGTCTTAATTTCACTGCATTATTTCACTTGTATATGTTGATTTGGTTTTTGACTTTGATAAGATCCTTGCCAGATGCTCCCCCTCCTTAGAGATGATTAACCCCTCAAATTCACCAGGCTGGGGGACACTTCTATTGTCTTGAATGTATGGCTGTTTGTTTTGACTTGAGTATTTAAGGTAAAGATGTGGTATGGGTCGGGGGAATCTTGTAAAAAGACATCTCTGAGACTTATGCTGCAATGTACTTTTCTGGTCAGGTATGCATCTCTAACTCTTTGATTTATCTTTGATTAATGGATGTTATATTGTTAGTCTCATCTCTGAATTGGCTTCTTGATGATTTATTATGTAATTGGCAGAATACAATTTTACCTGACAAATAAAATGTTAAGTCTTGATTAATTCTGGAGTTTTGCAAATTCATTGTATCCAGTAGATTAAGAGGAGTCTTCGTTACCTTTATAGTACGGCATAAATTTAATTGATTAATTGGCGCATTTGATTATTCGTAGCCATACCATGCCGATAACATGTAGACCTTTTAGTCATTCAACCACTGGAAGCAGCAAGCTGCACGGGCTTGGCTAAAGATCTGTTTTTTTTAGGAGTAGGTGAGCATTATGCAACTAGCCTATCTAAATATTAGTTAATCCTGCATCCTCTGACTATTTTCAGAGTGTCGACATATTGTCCGTGAGAAGAAGCGCAAACCCGGGGCGTGGAACTCTGAGCGATGTTGGTCCCTAATGAACGTACAATTTAAAATATCGGACCCCAGAAAATATCAAAACTCTAAACTAAATCATAAATGATGAATGTGATCCGTTCTTAAAACTAGAAATACAATCTAAATTTAAGGATCATTGAAATTGGAGTCAGATTGAATTCGGAGCTAAAAAACTAATATAAATAAATTCTAATAAATAATACAATTCTTTTCAGAAGCACTAGAAAAGGCTTACATGCACTAAACCTTCGACCATGCTGTTAGTTTCGTCATTGGGCTAATAGATGGTGTCATACATTAGCAAATAACATGGATCTCTGTGTTGATTGATAAAGTATTGTGAAAATGGTATGCAAGCACTGCTTTGTTTATGGCTTGTATGTGTGAAGAACTACTTCCTGTTTCCTATACAAAATGAAATACAGAATACTGCCACCTGGAGGTGTGAAAAGAACCATCTGCTAAACATATTGGGCTCTATTTTGACAGTCCATGCGCAGAGCGCAAAACGCAGGGCGCAAACGCTTTCAGGGCGTGTCAGGACGCATTTTTGCTAATTAAAGGACGGGAAATGCCGCGGCGCATGGTCTAAAAGGGTTGAGTTTATTTTCTTAAAGAGTTATAGGTGTGTTTTGAGAATAAACCAATTAGAATCTTATCTCCCATTACCTTTAAGACCCTGCTGCGTCGCGCCAAGAACGCATTCGCCATTTACAGTACGCAAAGTAAGTCTAAGTGGAAAAAATGAGCATTTCACAAGCAAACAGTTCACAGTTAACAGTTTTTTAACCGAAAACTGTTAAACAGAGCATCTACTGCGTGAGAATGAGAGATAATGGATCACTTTCACTTTCGCTCTTGGATAGGGAAACCTTTACGCACAATCATCAATTAGTCTATAAATAAATAATTTTGTTTGTTAAGCGCAAATAATCGTTTCAAAACTATTTCTAAATTCAGTTCTAATTTCCAGCAAACGAATAAATGAATAATAATAGCAAAATGTGCTCTAAAACCTGAGTTATATCCTAAAACACATGCTGTGCCTCATATGGTCTAAAACCCGACAGGTGGGCAAATCTAAGCTTGTTTTTAATAAAACAAATATAAATATGGATATAATAAATAATACTGCTAATAATAATAACATTATACAAGAGCAAATTGTTATGAATGAACTGAAAAAGCCTCCCGAGATGAAGCAGACATAAAAGCAGTGGTTTTTCATATATATGTAGGCTAGAAAATAATATGTTTTGTAATATTTTAATCCTTTATATTTATATTCTATATCTATTCTTATTATATACTATATACATCCTTAATATTTAAATTTTTTCATATGTAAAGATATTTGCCTATTGCTCTCTTGTGCGTATTAAGCAGTGCGTAAGCGAGGCGCAACTTTGTGCCGGAGTTTAGACCGGGTTCGTTTTGGTCTAACGAAAAATCTATTATAGATTCTCAAAATAGCAACGCGCCAGCGGTCCGCCTCAGAACGCCTTCCTTTTTAGACCAGAACGCCTATGGACGCAAAAATGATTGCTAATGCATTTGCTATTTAAAGAGCGTAGCGCAACGCCTCAAAACGACTCTTGCGCCAAGCTGAAACTACCAAAAGACTGCTGCTCCACGCCTTGCGCCACACTGCGCCGGGTGTATGATAGGGCCCATTGTGTGTTCTTGTTTCGATCTGGTCATCAGTTGATTTCATGTACAGTCTTTTGGCACAGACGGGTTTTATTTTAGAGAGTATTTGCTTAGAGATATCCTCCAGACTAAAACGTTCATGATAAAAGCTTGAATTTTGATTGCTTTAATGTAACCAAATGTACAACAAGTGCTGCAGTGATGTAAATTATTTATAAAAAGAAGTGTTTTTGAGCATTAAATTATGCAAGCACACCTGTAAATAAACCTGTAAAGTAAGCAAGCACAACGAGAGCTTTTAATATATGCATGAATGTAGCTCATTTAGATATAATGCGCACATTGAACATCTGTCACATCTTGATTTATTTACTTGTTCATCTTCTTAGCTGTACTACTACTGTTCATTTGAAGACATTCAACCATTTTCAATACAACTCTGCCCTTTTTGTCCCCCAGGTCCTTATTGAGCGGGAAACAGCTTCATGAATCAAAACGTTGTCCATTGCTCGCTATATTGGAAATTCTTTTAATACCGAAAGTGTAAGAGCAAGCGATCATTTTGTGGTGTTGTTGAATAGATCTCTACAAGCAAGACGATGAAGGAATGTGCTGAGATATTTGTAAAGTGCTGGGCTGTGTGGACTGTGGGGGGCATCTGGACAGCATACTAAAGCAGTGCTACAGAGAAAGGTTAGCGCTGAGTCAGCTCACACGCGCTTGTGTATGTGTGTAGCATGGACTTATTTGTGATTTATGATTACGCAGCACTTTGACAACTTTAGAAAAGGATGTCTATGCATATTTGTGCAAGGCAGAAACAGTGTGCACTTGTTAGAGTGGAAATCTGCATGTCTGAAATGTAAGATTTGAGGAAGATGAATTAAGATTCCACTAAAAATGGAACATTAAGTGCAAAAAATGTAACATATTTAGATGTCATTTTCCCTGAGGCACTGATTGATTCACAAAATTTTGTATTTAAAAGTATTTATCTTATCTATTTCTCTCAAATTGAGTAACAATGTAATAAAGAGTTGTCTTTATCAGGCTGTTTTCAATCACTTGGTTCTGATGTTGCCTGAAATTCAGATTGAGGGAAGAGTAAAAAAAAAACTGAATGGCAGACAAGGAGGAAAGTCTGTATTTATGTGATTTATACCACATTTCAAAGGAGATTTAAATACAAAATAACCACATATGTCGGGCATTATTCTCATATTATGAAGAAGAGTCATTTTTGTATGACGGTGTGTATGGAGGTCTTCATTAAATCATGACAGATTTTTTTTTTCTTGAACTTAATGTACTCCAATAACTATGTATCTTTTTTTGGGGCGAGTGCCACTTTGAGGAAAGCCTTTACATAGAGCTGGTTTGGGCGTGCAATATGCAAATCACTAACACAGACTCAAATAAACAAAAGAACAATTTTAAGAACAACTTATCTACGTACGCATGTGATGCAAATTAGCTGGAAAGTTTTCATGAGAAGTTTAAATGTTTAAATATGTAAAACATAGCCTATTTATGCAAATATTATTGAATGAGATCCAATATCCTTTTGTATTAATGTAACACGTTGCATTTGTTTCTCTTTTCCTCCTACTGTTATCTTATTGACTCCCTGAAGATGCAGCCTGGTGCGCCATTGGATGGCGTATAACAAGAAAGTGCCGGTAGTACTCAGGGAGCTCATTTTTGGTTGTGCATGTGGAGTGGTTAAGAGCTCCTGGATTGTGGATATTGTTAACATTGAGTCTGACGAGGTGTACATTTTTGAGATGTTGAAAAGATCTTTGAAAATCTGAGCATGTGGTGGCCTGCCAGTTTATTTTAATAATCATGTTTGAATTTAGGTAAGCTTCCTGAATTTTGTTTTGAATATTTTTAGGTAATTTAGTTTATTTTCGTTTGCAGTTTCCCTTCGTTTGTTGTTTTAGCATGTGGCCACCCTGAAGAGATGCTCACTTGTACTTTCCTAAAATATACAATGAATCTAATCATCTGCATGAAGTGACCATGAGTGTTTGGTTGTCGACTGAAGAGAATATTTTGGGGAGAAATCTAACACCACAATGCAGTAATTTATTATTTTTATTTCCCTTTGGTGTTATTTTCCTCCTAGACTCGAGGTGTAATAATCAAAAAGAAAGTATTAGTGCTGCATCACAATTATTTATTGCCCTTAAATACGTGCTATTTTTTTAATTATTAAATAAAAATGCTGTATAGCAAAATTCAAGTTTAGGGACATGCTAAAGTGCATAAAATTTAGTTTGTCATGTGAGCATAAAAATGGCCTGTCAACCATTCCCAGCAAGCATTTGTTTTGTTTTTAAAAGATGTCTAATAGACATCTAAACATAGTCGTCTTGGCAAAACAAGGCTAAATTTGGGCTGTCAGTGAAAATCTAATAGATGTTTAAGAAAAGGTCCAAACTAGACTAGTCATCAAACAAACATAAATGAATGACTACACATATTAAGTCTGTCTAATTTGTCTGTTTGATGACTAGTCTAATTTTGGGCTATTCTTAGATGTATATTAGATTTTCGGTAACACTTTATTTTGATGGTCCCCCTTTAGATAGTCTGTTGACTATAAGTTACTTTTCAAGTTCTTATCTGTTTACTCTCATCTGGGTAGTATATGTGGATTGTTTTTTAAATGTTTCTAGGCAATCATTACAATGTCTACAATATGTAAACATTTATTAAACTTTGGGTAAGTTAAGTGTCACCAATATAGGTTCTAGATGGTCAACAATGTATCAGTAAATGTGTAACAAATCTTCAACAAATGTTCAACAGAGTATCAGTAGATAAGCAACAAATCCTCAGCATTAAGGTTCTAGATGTTTAACAATGTATCAGTAAATATGTACCAAATCTTCAACAAATGTTCAACAAAGTATCAGTAGATATGCAACAAATCCTCAACATTTATTAAACTTTTGATAAGTTACGTGCTACCAAATTAGGTTGTAGTGTATTACAGTGTATTAGTAGATATGCAACAAATCTTCAACAAGTTTTCAGTACATTTACCATCAAGATTTTTTTGTTGTCAGTGTCTGCATGTAGTTGTTAATCAGTTTATGAATAGACCTTCAGTAAACATTCAGATGCCTATAAGTAGCAACGCAACATAATTTAAAATGAACTTTAAACAAATATAAAGTTAGGGTTAGGTACAAATTTCATACATGTATTTGCTAACGTGTTCAACTAACTATTCGTTGCATTTAACCTAACTTTCAGTAGACAGTTAGTTTACTTTAAGTTACATTTATCTGCTCATCTGTTGTCACACTAGGCCCATCAAAATGAAGTGAAAACCTAAGAAATGCTGTTGAATGGCTGTAAGGAGCCAACATCACAGACAGCATGTTTACTATTCTGTAAATGTTCAGCAGATAGTCAACTGACAGGTAGTAGCAACACTGGTGCAAGTATTTGAAGACAGACACAACAGTACCACACATACAAAAACATGAAATAAATACCAGAGTCATTAGTTCGTTCAATTGCTTTTAATGTATTGCTGTCAAAAAAAAAAAAAAACATCCCAGATAATTAAGCTAAAGAAAACATTCACTTCAGGACAACTAAAAACAATTGTTACATTTGAAGAGTTTAGATGCAAAACCATATCCGCTTGTTAAGTGATGACGTATGTAATACTGTTTCCGGGTCCATTCATTTGAGTGGAGAAATCATTCGTTTATGATCACGTTTTATTCCTATCACACATTAAAGTTAATTTTATATAAAATCATAGTCTACACAACAATCTCTGGGCTTGCTGCATAACAAATACCAAAAATGTAACAATAAAAAAAAATGAATCACTTTCTGACATCGGATATTAGGCATGGACATATATACTGCGATCGTGATTTTCGAAAGCCTTAAATCGCTTTGTAAACGTTTATTATTACCATTTCATGAGTCTCCCCATTCAGTTGAATAGAGCGCTTGGACCCGGAAGCCGCTTCGCGTGACGTCACACTTAACAAGCGGATAACATTTATTAATTCATTTTTTTTTCAACTTAGTCCCTTTGTTAATCAGGGGTTGCCAAAGCGGAAGGAACCACCAACTTATTCAGCATATGTTTTTATGCAGCGGATGCCCATCCAGCCATCACTGGAAAACAACCATTTACACTCATTCACACACTCATACACTACATACAAATTAGCCTACCCAATTCCCCTGTATCACATGTTTTTGGACTTGTCAGGGAAACCAGAGCACCCAGAGGAAACCCACGAGAACATGGGGAGAACATGCAAACTCCACACAGAAACACCAACTGACCCAGCCGAGGCTCGAACCAGTGACCTTCTTGCTGTGAGGCAAACATGCTACACACTGCACCACCATGCAGGCACCACATACATTTTTTTCTAAAATGTATATTTTTTTAAGTCTCAGTTCTGCAATTTAACTTTTTTTGTGGCAAATATTTTTTTTCATTATCTTTAACATAGTAGGCTGAAAAAAATTTTTTTTTTTAGAAAAACAATTTAAATGGCGGGCAATGTGGCGGCGCAGAGGGTAAAATGTTCGCCTCACAGTAAGAAGGTCGTTGGTTCGAGCCTCAGCTAGGTCAGGTGGCGTTTCTGTGTGAAGTTTGCATGTTCTCCCTCCCTTTAATAGTTTTTGCATCTGATTTATATATATATATATATATATATATATATATATATATATATATATATATATTTTTTTTTTTTTTTTTTTTTTTTTTTTGCCATTATAAGCTAAGCTTATTTTGCTGTAAGTTTTTGCTTCTACATTTTACCAACAGTAAACAGGAGCATTATTGAACAAAGAAACATACAATAAAAATGGCCTTAACAATAAGCGACATAGCAAATCTACTCTAATCACTTATTCAGATAAAAAGACAAAAGTGAACCCTTCCTTTTCATTGATACAACCTTTATGCAAAAATCTCCCAAAATGAACTCTACACTTTTGAGCGAACTGTTAATTTTCCTGGGGTGAAGCTGATGCTGTTAAATTGCTCCCTGTTAGCATAGTACAGCTCTGCAATTGCAGCAAGCTGAGCCACTGCATTTTGAGAGACAACTTCTCTCTGAAACGCTCTGGTCATGGTTGGTCCACGTCTTGTCCGCTTCAAAAGCCTTTTGTAGCAATGTATGACATCACGAACAGCTGAAAAACAATTTAAAACATTAATACCTTCATGACCAAATAATCACAATGCAACCACCTATTGTAAGCCTAATGAGCACGTAAAATTATAGAAATAAGTATCATTAACATGCACATTTGTTTGTGTGTGTGTATGTGTGTGTGTAAGACAGCATGTGCTAGGGTGTGTAAGAGAGAGAGAGCCAGTACATGTTTATGAGAGAGCATGTAGAAGTGTGTGTGTGAGAGAGAGCATGTACATGTGTCTGTGAGATGTCTATGTGTTTGTGTTGGCAACATTGTATCATTTAGTCATGCTAAAAAAGTAATTCTGACTTGAATTGAGATAGAATGTAGGTGTGTGTGAGAGAGAGCATGTATAAGAGTGAGCATGTACATGTTAGTGAGAGTGTGTACAAGTGTGTGTGTGTGTGAGTGAGACTAATTAGTTAGTGTTGTGCTGAAATTTGCTATGTCCAGAAAACTTGTCAGACCAAACAGTTATTTACTTTTTGGTTTTATTTATTTAATTAAAAAAGAATTATAAAGAATATTTTTTATATAATATAATAATTTTTATTTTTAAATTTTATTTTAAATAATAGGCCTACACAAACACACACAGTCTAAAAATTGATTATTAATCATGTAATACACACCCAGTCTAAAGACACATTATTAAAACATGCAAAATTACTTGAAGTTTATACAAGTTTTCATGACAGATGGTGATTAAGTGGCCAAGTAAATTGTTTTTGCCTTTATCACTCCGTCTGAACTTGAAAACAGAATTATTTATGCTTTTTAAATCTAGTTTTATAACACCTAACTACTAACGTTATTTAGGCTAAGTTGAAATGGATCTAAGAAACTAACTTATGTTGATGCGAGCTGATCACTTTCCATTGGGCCTACTTGAAACAGTAACACAGTAAAATCACAAGTAACATTTTGGTCAAAACTTTACACGTACCTTTTCTTCCACGGTAGTTGCATTTGGGTTGATCACGGAGAACAAATTAGCGTTCCTGTCGTTAAGGGAGCTTCTTTTAGGCGGCAATCCTTTTTAAGCGCCTTTTAAGTAGTTTTCCTGTAGAGGGCGCTTAGCTGTACATAATTTAAAGGTCGAGTCTTATGGGAAAGATTAAAAACACTCATATTTTATAAAAACGAGTTATATTACATCTAGCTATATCATGTACAAATAAAAATGGTCCAGCTAACATTTAAAAAAATTATTAAATAAAGTTTTTGAATAATCGGAAATGACTATGTGATGACAGCGCTTAGAAATGTAACAGGTACCCTGTGACATCGACATAAGTTAGTACCCTGAACAGTTAGGACCAATGACTTTAAAAGCCGATATAAATATAATAAAAATAATAAACTTTACGAAGATGTATCATTAGATTAATATTATAAATTCAAACCGCAAAGAACAAAATAACTTTAAATATCTGGCCGCCAAGTCCCGCCCATTTCCGGATTTGTCTTTTCCGCGCCAACAGCATTATGCTGCATCTATTCATGAGTTCGTGTTGTAGCAGTTTAGGTAATGTATTTTCGCGAATGTAAATTAGTAAAAATAATAGGTTTAATCAGATGTGTAGATGAGCACATTTTTAAGATCACTTTGAGACAGTTTATATTAGTGAAACAAGTCACGTCTGAAATTAATACTGAGAATGCAAAGAAAAAGACAACGAAAAGCATGAAAATGGTGACATCTTGTAAAGACGGCTACATCTGGTAAGTATATTATATTTATTTTATCCATATCCTATTCAAAAAATAACATCAATAAAAGTAAGTTATTATTGGGCTATTATAGCATTTGCTTCAAGTTTAACAATTATTTTAAGAACTTACAAGTTTCACCCTCTTATAGTACTGTAAATGTTTGAAACCTTTTAAATTTAAATTACCTTAAAAAATTTTAAACTATTGTTTTATTTAATGTAGAAGCAGTCCTCAAACTTAAAATAAGATGACTATAAATGAGACTGAGATTATTTTAACTTGTCTATTTATTTGTTTGTTTGTTTGTTTGTTTGCATTGCCAAAGCTAATACATGTTTATGAACAACTTTACTACTTATTTGCAGGCAGTGCAAGAAGTCATGTAGACGAATTTGGAAGTGTAAGGACGAAGTCTATATTTTTCCATTCCCATGCAAGTCATTCCAGTTGGATGAAGTGTATTTACAGGCAAGTTTTCATATGATCTCTACAGCATATTTTCTATGATCTCTAGTAGCCTGTTCTCTAGTACTCTACATATTCATTTTTTTCATTCAGTTTTTTTACTGTAATATAACATTGCATTATTTAGATTTCACAAGGTCTCCATATACGACAAGTGGATATGATGTTACCATTGTGTGTATATACATAATATAAATATGTATACTGTTGATGTCAGAATTGTTGCCCCCCCCCCCCCCCCCCTTTGAATGTTTTTTTTTTTTAAATATTAACGGAGCAAGGACATTTTTACAGTATATCTGATTTTTTTTCTTCTTTAGAAAGTCTTATTCATTTCATTTCCACTAGAATAAAAGCAGATATTAATGTTTAAAAAAAAACAGTTTATTGGCAAAATTATTAGCCCCTTTAAGCTATCTATGTATTTTTTTTGATAGTCTACAGAACAAACCATCATTATACAATAAATTCCTAATTGCCCTAACCTGCCTAGTTAACCCAATTTACCTAATTAAGCCTTTAAATGTCACTTTAAGCTGTAAGAAGTGTCTTGAAAAATATCTAGTAAATTATTATTTACTGTCATCATTGCAAAGATAAAATAAATCAGTTATTAAAAATAAGTTATTAAAACTATTATGTCTAGAAATGTGTAGATAAAATATTCTCTCTGTTAAACAGAAATTGGTGAAAAAAAATAAACGGGGCTAATATTTCTGACTTTAACTGTGTATATAGGTGACGAAAATGAATGAATGAATCAATAAATATTTACATATATATTAGTTACATAAGTTGTAAGGGTAATAACAATGGAATGACACAAGGAGAAAGTACTGAACTACTGAAATGTATTTAATACTTCATATTACTGTATATTATAGTAATAGCAGCTTAAAGACGATTAAAATTTTTGAGGTAACTGTTACTTACCCCTAATCTCATTCTAAATCTAAAAGAAATTATTTCATTCATTCATTTTCTTTTCGGCACAGTCACTTTATTAATCCGGGGTCGCCACAGCGGAATAAACCGGCAACTTATCTAGCATGTTTTTACGCAGCAGAAGCCCTTCCAGCTGCAACCCATTTTTGGTAAATTAATTAATCTTATGAACACATAAAATATTTTTGTTATGAAGTATTAGAGAAGTGCCTAAAATATACCATAGTTATTTTAAAATTTAGGATGAACAAAAGCCTTTGAGTTTGCAACTTAATGTGGGTAAGTAAATGATGTAATATCGTAATATATGTAATGTTTTTAAACATGATAACAAAATGCTTTATTTTAATCCGTAAGTTAAAACTTTTATTAATAAATATTTATTAAACAGTTTGCGAGTGCTAACAGCCAGTGAATGCAAGTGAGAGGAATTTAAATCTGTTGCCTAGTAATTTGTACATAAACATCCCTTCTGTTTTTGTAGGGTTTAAACTTTCATAATTAAAATTGTCATGACAAGAATGAATGAATTTGCACCATTTTAGCATTGCAGTTTAACAAAATGGTGTGCTTTGAACTTAAACTTGGTGGTAAATGTGCTATAGTATCACTACAAGAATTTAGCCAAGAGATTCTAACTCATGATGCAGCATTTTTTTTAAGTTAATTACAGAGTGAAAAATCCCTAGAAAAGTCTGAAAATTTGATTCAGAAAAGGATGCAATTTTTTTAATGGAATTTGTGTAGTGTTTATACATGTAGATAAAAAAATGAACATTGCTCCATTGCTCTAATAAATTAAATTGCCACAAGTATTTTTATAGACTCACAATATTTGACTTTATTTTAAGGCTGCTTGGCTTTTGACTATTCAGAGTTTTTGAAAAGGTTTAACTTAAATTTCTTTTTTTTTTTCAGTTTGGCAGAGGGCGTTTTGGAGGTCCGTGGAAAAGGAAATGCTGGGTATTTGGAATGGTTGAAATTTTGCCTTCCCAAAAACCTGTTTTGCAGCTGGTGGACAAACGGGACAAGAAGACCCTTATACCAATCATAGCAAAACATTTCAAGAAAGACAGCATCATTTATAGTGATGAATGGCGTGCATACTCAAGTTTTTCAGAGAGGATACAGTACCTACATCACACAGTGAACCACAGCATTAGTTTTGTTATTCCATCATCACGAGTACATACACAATACATTGAAAAGGCATGGGCAAACTACAAAAGGGAAGTATGGAGACTGCGTGCAAACCGGACAGAAAAGTCGCTGAAAAACCATCTAATATATATAGAATGGACTTATTGGTTGGGTAGGAAACACAAACAAGGGATTCTTGGAAGGCTTATACATGACATCAGTCAGCTCTACCAGTGTGTGTGTATACAATGAAGGTAAGAATTATTAGCCCCCCTTTGAATTTTGTTTGAAAATGATGTTTTAACGGATTCAGGAAATATTCACAGTATGTCTAATAATATTTTTTTCTTCTGGAGAAAGTCTTATTTGTTTTATTTTGGCTAGAATAAAAGCAGTTTTGAATTTTTGAAATCCATTTTAAGGTCAAAATTATTAGCCCCTTAAAGCTATATATTTTTTTACAGAACAAACCATCTACAGAACAAACCATCGTTACACAATTACTTGCCTAATTACCCTAACCTGCCTAGTAACCCTAATTAACCTAGTTCAGCTTTTAAATGTCACTTTAAGCTGTATAGAAGTGCCTTGAAAAATATCTAGTAAAATATTATGTACTGTTATCATGGGAATGATAAATAGAGTTATTAAATCTATTTTGTTAAGAAATGTGTTGATAAAATCTTCTCTCCATTAAACAGAAATTGTGGAAAAAAATAAACGGGGCCTAATAATTCAGACTTCAACTCTCTCTCTCTCTCTCTCTCTCTCTCTCTCTCTCTCTATTTATATATATATATATATATATATATATATATATATATACAGTTGAAGTCAGAATTGTTAGCCCCCCTGAATTATTAGCACCCGTTTATTTTTTCCCCAATTTCTGTTTAATAGAGGGAAGATTGTTTCAGCACATTTCTAAGCCTAATAGTTTTAAAAACCTATTTCTAATAACTGATTTATTTAATATTTGCCATGATGACAGTAAATAATATTTTACTTGATATTTTTCAAGACACTTCTATACAGCTTAAAGTGACATTTAAAGGCTTAACTAGGTTAATAAGGTGAACTAGGCAGGTTAGGGTACTTAGGCAAGTTATTGTATATCAATGGTTTGTTCTGCAGACAATCAGAAAAAAATAGCTTAAAGGGGCTAACAATCTTGTCCCAAAAATGATTTAAAAAAATTAAAACTGCTTTAATTCTAGCCGAAATAAAACAAATAAGACTTTTTCCATAAGAAAAAATATTATCAGACATACTGTGAAAATTTCCTTTGCTCTGTTAAACATCATTTGGGAAATATTTAAAAAAGAAAAAAAATCAAAAGGGGGCTAATAATTTTGACTTTATTTCAACTGTGTGTGTGTGTGTGTGTGTATATATATATATATATATATATATATATATATATATATATATGAGCAATATCACACGAGTAGCAGTGCGATATAGCTGTATATCGGCACTGGTGGAAGGCGTGCGTCGTACAGATATATGCCGATATACAGCCATATCGCAGTGCTACGAGTGTGATATTGCGTTTATACAACAGTTTGATGGCATAATTGTGGATATAAAAACTAAATCAAACATGGTTAGTCTCAAAAACCCTTTAGTATGAGGAACTACGTTCTTCCGCATTGGATTCAAATCATAAGCTGACAGTTAAACAGCTGAGCAAGCATCTTTTAAACTTTAGATCTGTAGTGTCTGCTTTCTGCTGGCTGTATGTGGGCGGAGTAATTGACAAAGGGTAAAGAGGCTGTACGGGTGCTGATATTACTTAAATATATCACGGCTATCAGCCAATCAGATTCGAGAACCAGACAGAATTGTTGTATATATATATATATATATATATATATATATATATATATATATATATATATATATATATATATATATATATATATATATATATATAAAGAGAGAGCGAGCAAGAGCCATTTAATGTTCAGTTGTATTTATTGAAATTTTTGACAGCAATACATTAAAAGCAATTGAACGAACTAATGACTCTGGTATTTATTTCATGTTTTTGTATGTGTGGTACTGTTGTGTCTGTCTTCAAATACTTGCACCAGTGTTGCTACTACCTGTCAGTTGACTATCTGCTGAACATTTACAGAATAGTAAACATGCTGTCTGTGATGTTGGCTCCTTACAGCCATTCAACAGCATTTCTTAGGTTTTCACTTCATTTTGATGGGCCTAGTGTGACAACAGATGAGCAGATAAATGTAACTTAAAGTAAACTAACTGTCTACTGAAAGTTAGGTTAAATGCAACGAATAGTTAGTTGAACACGTTAGCAAATACATGTATGAAATTTGTACCTAACCCTAACTTTATATTTGTTTAAAGTTCATTTTAAATTATGTTGCGTTGCTACTTATAGGCATCTGAATGTTTACTGAAGGTCTATTCATAAACTGATTAACAACTACATGCAGACACTGACAACAAAAAAATCTTGATGGTAAATGTACTGAAAACTTGTTGAAGATTTGTTGCATATCTACTAATACACTGTAATACACTACAACCTAATTTGGTAGCACGTAACTTATCAAAAGTTTAATAAATGTTGAGCATTTGTTGCATATCTACTGATACTTTGTTGAACATTTGTTGAAGATTTGGTACATATTTACTGATACATTGTTGAACATCTAGAACCTTAATGCTGAGGATTTGTTGCTTATCTACTGATACTTTGTTGAACATCTGTTGAAGATTTGTTACACATCTGATACATTGTTGACCATCTAGAACCTATATTGGTGACACTTAACTTACCAAAAGTTTAATAAATGTTTACATGTTGTAGACATTGTAATGATTGCCTAGAAACATTTAAAAGACAATCTACATATACTACCCAGATGAGAGTAAACAGATAAGAACTTGAAAAGTAACTTATGGTCAACAGACTATCTAAAGGGGGACCATCAAAATAAAGTGTTACCAGATTTTCACTTACAGCCCAAGTTTAGCCTTGTCTAGGCCAAGCTGTCTACGTTTAGATGACTATTAGACATCAAAATAGTTTGCTGGTCATTGTTAACATCCTCATATTCAACTCAACTTTCCTCCTGTTGTTGCATAATGCATTCAAAGGTTAATGAACAAATAACATTATAAAGGTTCACAGCATTGTTGCAGAATACATTCATCTTTTTCAGCAGTTTAGATATTAATTATTAATCTCCTAAATTCTTTTATCATACATCTTTGTATTTTTTTAAACTACAAATGTAATAGTGTGAGACATTTATTGCATTTTCAGCACGTCCTGTTTATTATTATAGTGCAAAATAAATTCAGGATGCACATGTGCAGCCTGATTATGCGTGGGCAGAAAAATCAGGCTGTGCATGTACAGTACACTTGTTCATTCTAATGACTAAATTTACATAATGTACTGCATGTGAGTAATTTTTTTTCCTCTGTTGGCATATATTGTTTCTTTTACATGGAACCATTTCGCTACAAGTAATTGTATTGAAAAAAAAAACATTCTTTATATCATTAAGTTGTGTTTTACATAAGAAAAAAAATGTTATTTTGCTGGTTCACTGAAATAGTTATTTCATGACATCCATGTAAAATGCAATTTTAGAATTTGCTAAAGTTTGCTAAAATTTTTAAGCGCTAGTTTACCCAAAAATCATGAAAATTCTGTTATCAATTATACTCTCCCTTATGTCATCTCAATCCCCTGAGACCTTCACAAATTAATCAATTAATTAATTAATTAATTAATTCATTCATTCATTCATTCATTCATTTTCTTTTCGGCTTAGTCCCTACTACTACATACTGCTCCACTGCGTCGCCCCTTAACAAATTAGGATGTTTAAATTAGGATGAATCAATGTGCAGAAAAGTCCATAAAACAATGTCAACAAACTTCTTGTGACTTCAGTGGTTCAACTGTAATTGCACGGATCATTAACGCATTCTGTTTGCCTTCTCTTCCACATAGGTCAGTGGTAACACTTTATTTTGATGGCCTATTTGAGTATTAGTATTATTTACAGTAAGTAATTGAACTTAATTCTGAAAAAAATCCATACACACTCTTTCACACTCATACATTACGGACAATTAAGCTTACCCAATTCACCTGTAGTGCATGTCTTTGGACTGTGGGGGAAACCAGAGCACCCGGAGGAAACCCACGCGAGCACGGGAAGAATATGCAAACTCCACACAGAAATGCCAACTGACCCAGCCGAGGCTCAAACCAGCGATCTTCTTGTTGTGAGGTGACAGCATTACCTACTGCACCACCACGTCGTCATAGTTGGATGTATTTTTGTTTATGGAAAATGCCACAAAAATCACCCTGAACTAAACTAAAATAAAATTTTGATTTTGTAACAACAGTAAAAAAAATTTGTTATAAGGTCTGGTTTTGTGGTGGCTGTACTTTAAAATTAAATTAATATAAGTTTAATTCAAGTGATGAAAGATTTTGGAATTCTAACAGTAAACAGAGCTACTGTAAGGTCACTCCTGCTTGGTATAGATGAATTTAGTTAAAATGAAATTGAGTTGAAAATGTCCATTAGAAACTTAAAAGTAATCACAAAGTAATCAGATGTAATCAGTTACTTTACTTTTATAAAGTAATCGAAAAGGTACACTACTCATTACATTTTGAATAGGGTAATTTGTAATCTGTAATCTATTTCATTTCCAAAGTAACCTCCCCTACACTGCAAATGGTGGAGGTTTTCTCGAACCGGCTTTACTGACAAAATGTGCATGCATATTTATCTCTATTAAATTGCCCAATCATTCAATCATTCAACTGTATTTAAAAAGCACTTTACAACCACCGAGGAGCAAACCAATGTGCTGAACAGTAAAATGAAAATTGAAACACTAACCACACATAACACATAATGTACAACTCAAGTAGTAAAACAACTGTACACGTAAGGTATCAGGTGACAAGGGTCAAGCAGAAAAGGTAGGTTTTCAGGTGGGATTTGAACAGAGACAGTGAAGGGGCCTGCCTGATGTAAAGAGGTAGGGCATTCCATAACATGGGGGCAGCCACTGCAATTGCAGGGTCATATCTAAGCTTACGTCTGGTTTTGGGGATTCTAAGAAGCAGCTGATCTAAGAGCACGCGCTAGTATAAAGGGGTGTAGCAGTTCAGAAATGTAGTGTGGGCCAGAACCATTTAAGGATCTAAAGACAAACAAAATAATTTCAAAATTATGTCTATATTGTACTGGTAACCAGTGAAGTGTGGATAAAATCTGGGTGATGTGATCAAACTTACGACTCCCCTCCCAATCATACCCAGAGCAGTGGCACTGTAGCATTACCAGCAACACTGGGCACAGATTTAATGCTGTAGTGAAAAGTCACCATAAGTGTATGCAACTATGTAGAGGCTACACTATATCATTTGTGAACATACGACTAAGACATAGTCTTAGATAGTCCTACATAGTGTCTACAGTACATGACGTGCCACAACAGCTGTAGGCTGCCTACACTGGATGCAGCAAAGAGACCATAACAAATCTGTTTGTCCCCCATGTCAGAGGCACCGGAGCTTGTCAGGGCATCAGTCGCGCCACATACTGTATAGTGCGGACATAATCACTGATCAGAGAGGGTTGTGTTGTTTTCAGTCTTGTTCTTGCTCAGTCATGGTGTCAGCTCTTGAGGGCATTATATGCAAACAACAGTGGTGTTGTTGTCCTCATCTTTACTGCCGTTGACTTTGAACATACTCATCAGGCTTGAATTTTTACTGCCGCAGGGTTAAATTGAGTACCATGACCTTGGTTTTTGTTTGTTTTTTTGTAGCAACTTGAAAGATCTTGAAATCCTCTTAAAGCACGCACATTAAGAATTTATTGTTAAAGATTTTAAAACATGGTCACTTTATATTAGGTGACCTTAACTAATATGTATTTACACTGAAATTAATCGCTTGTTTCAATGTACCTATTGTGTAAATACATGTTTCTACATTATACTTTAGATTGATTAAATACATACATGTAATTACATCTGTAATTAATTTCTGTACTTACACCTTTAATTACACTATTGACCATCCCGTACACCTTGACCCGCCCTTGAAAATACCATCAAACCTGTCCATAACCTTACCAGTATCCCACTTCAAGAGCTCCAAAAGTATTCTGCAATACACTATGAACACAGCAAGTACAATGTATTTATTTTTTGATGGAATTACATACTAGTTAAGGCCACTTAAGATAAAGTTCTTATAGCATATATAGAGTTCTTATAGTTCGTATTCGTACTTGAAATATTTTCCTGATTAATATAAGTGTAATTCCTTGTTCTTGTCATCATCAGGCTGCTCCATAATGTCTGGTGAAGAGTAATTTTTTTAACAACCGAGTGCAGAACTGCCATTCAAGTCTACCTCCATGTTGTTAGTAATGTCAAACATCCAATGATACAATCAATTCCATAAACAGAGAATCAAGGCCCACCCTATATTTTTCTACTTATTTCCATAGTCTTTTCACACGGACATACTGCATGTAAAAATAATGAAAAAAGGACAAACTTAGTTTCAGTTGCATCCCGACTGCAAGTATATAGTCAGATAAACCAACCCGGGCTCATTCTGAAAACATACATCTATTTACATTTCTGAAGTTCACCAAATACGTCCCTGGAGGTACATTTTTTGCAGTTTTTGTTTTTGTAAATCCACCAGAGGCCAATGTCGACTGACCGATCGACTGACCCACCCTCCTTCCCTAAACCCAACCGATAGTGTTTTAAAAAGCACCAATTGACTTACCCACCCCC